>NC_090443.1:847937144-848127144 GCF_031143425.1 Pleurodeles waltl
AACTAACATACTGACAACATAGGGTTTTCACTATGAGCATTGGGCCCTGGCTTGCAGGATCCCAGTGAGACAGTGAAAACACCCTGACATATACTCACAAACAGGCCAAAAGTGGGGGTAACAAGGCTAGAAAGAGGCTACTTTCTCACACCCATCCAGTTTCTGGGACCCTGAAAGGAGAAGCTGGCAGCCTAAGAGGAAGAAATCCACGCACGGAACGTCGTACGGGGAAAAGATAAACGTGACTCCGATCTGCGGCTGAAAAATCGACTCGCCGCCGGCTTCGTGGCTTAAAATAGCCGCTCGCATGCAACGCGACCGAAAAATCAACGCACGGAGCTGGGGAAACGATGCACAGCATCGCTGACGGAGGCTGGGAGATCGCAACCCGTGATTCGTGGTTTTCGGATCATCGTGCGGCTGGATTTCTGACGTAAACACCACTGGGAGTGTAAAAACAACGCAAGGCCTGCCCGTAGCCGCGAGTGCTGAACGGATTGATGCATCACCCTCTCCTGCAGAGAGAAGAAACGACGGGCCCGACCCGACAAAAGGAGAAACAACGCAAGGTCTCGTTCGTGAGTGAAATCGATGCATTAAAAAGCCCTTTTTGACGCACACTTGGCCATGAAGGTACATTTTCACGCTAACAGTATTAGTGTGTGTTTAAAACTACATGAAGGCTCTTTTTGCTTCTTAATTGATAACTTGACTTGTGTATTGTGGATTTTTTTTATTTTGGTCTTGTTTTGTTTAGATACATATTTCCTATTTTTCTAAACCTGTGTGGTGTCATTTTGTAGTGATTTCTTTAAGTTACTGTGTGTGTTGGTACAAATACTGTACACTTAGCACTCTGAAGTTAAGCCTACTGCTCGTGCCAAGCTACCAAGGAGTAGTTGAGGGTGATTGTCTTTTACCCTGACTAGAGTGAGGGTCCTTGCTTGGACAGGGGGTAACCTGACTGCCAACCAAAGGCCCCATTTCTAACAAGTACCTATACCCAAATGTATCTTTGAAGTGGGGGAGACTTCAAAGGAGACTTTGAAGATCTCAAGGTCCCTGCCCTTCCTTCCCTTGCTCCAGACACTCTACAGGGGGTTATGCAGCCCTTTGTGTGGGTGGAGGCACAGCCCTATTCAGGTGTAAGTAAGGCAGTAGTAAGCTCTGCCCCATCAACCCAATCAATGGCCCATTAAGGCTCATTAAGTCACATCTAAGCTCCCATTGTGTGTGACTGTGTAAAGGGAATGCACAAAGCCAGCTGTCACCAACCCCAGATGTGCATTCAGAGACTGATAGAGGTACAGAATGGTTAAAGTAAGAAAATGCCAACTTTCTAAAAGTGGCATTTTCAGACTTGCATATAAAAATCCGACTTCGCCATAAGTTGTGATTTTGAATTGTGAGTCCAGAGACACCAAGGCCCGTATTTATACTCCGTTTGCGCCGAATTAGCGTCGTTTTTTTCGACACAAATTTGGCGCAAAACTAACGCCATATTTATACTTTGGCGTTAGACGCGTCTAGCGCCAAAGTATTGGCAAATAGCGTCATTTTTTTGCGTGAACGCCTTCCTTGCGTTAATGAGATGCAAGGAAGGCGTTCCCGTCTAAAAAAATGACGGCGACGCAAATGCGTCGTATTTATACTCCCGGGCAAAAATCACGCCCGGGAGTTGGCGGGTCAAAAAACCCCGCATTTGCGCCACTATTTAACGCCTGGGTCAGGGTAGGCGTTAAGGGGCCTGTGGGCTCAAAATGAGCCCACAGGTGCCCTCCCCTGCCCCCAGGGACCCCCCCTGCCACCCCTGCCCACCCCAGGAGGACACCCAAGGATGGAGGGACCCACCCCAGGGACATTCAGGTAAGTTCAGGTAAGTATTATTTTTTATATTTGTTTACTTTTTTTTGGGTGGCATAGGGGGGCCTTATTTGTGCCCCCCTACATGCCACTATGCCCAATGACCATGCCCAGGGGACACAAGTCCCCTGGGCATGGCCATTGGGCAAGGGGGCATGACTCCTGTCTTTACTAAGACAGGAGTCATGAAATGGCGTCTGGGCGTCGTAAAAAAATGGCGCAAATCGGGTTGAGGCGATTTTTTTGCCTCAACCTGACTTGCCCCATTTTAAGACGCCCTAACGTCATTTTTTCCCAACGCCGGCGCTGCCTGGTCTACGTGGTTTTTTTCCACGCAAACCAGGCAGCGCCGGTCTGCTTGCGCCGGCTAACGCCATTCCATAAATACGGCGCCCGCATGGCGCTTCAGAATGGCGTTAGACGGCGCTAAATTTTTTGACGCTAAACTGCGTTAGCGCAGTTTAGCGTCAAAAAGTATAAATATGGGCCCAAAACTTCAAATTTCCATCTTCTCCCATTTGGAAGTTACACTTAAAAGCTGCTTCAAGGTAACCCCAATGTTGAGGGATAGGCCTTGTAGTAGTGAAAAATGAATTTAAAAGGTTTTAACTACCACAGCATGCTAAACTTAGAAGTACATGCCCATGTTTTTTAATACACTCCATCCTGCCCTTGAGGTTAATTAGGGCCTACTTTAGTTGTGACTTATTTGTAATAGAAGGAAAGGTTTGGGCCTGGCAAGTGGGTGCACTTGCCAGTGTGAAATGGCAGTCTAAAGCTGCACCCACATGCTCTGCAATGGCAGGCCTGAGACATTTTTGACTCTGGTGGGTGACACAATCAATAATGGAGGCCCACTATTAGCATTTAATTTACCGACCCAGGGGACATATAGTTCACCTAACTAGGGACTTACAAGTAAATTAAATATGCCAATTGCAACAGGGTGTGGTAGAACCATTAACACAATTTCAATATTACTATGGTACTAACTAAAGTGGGCAACAGATAAATAAAAAGGGAAAGCGTCAGCATATCAGAAGCTCAACCAAGAGTCTTCTGAAAGGGGTTAGAATAAAATCTCTAAGTCTCAAAGGGGCATCTCAAAAATTAAAGCACAGAGAGAGATACCTCTCCGAGGGATTCAGCCAATGTGAACTCTCATTCAGCAAAGCATCTCCATCAAAATCTGGAAAGCATGTGCATGCATAGGGGGAATATGAAGAACTGGACTAAGTCCAACTAATCACAATATCTTAAAGTTCGTACATCAATTTGACTCACTCTAAAAAGCAGTCCACATTACACTGAAGGGGCATCATCCAATAGTAACCAATCACACCGACTGTAGGTTGCAATATTAGCTTCAATTCCGAGGTCTGTGCATGGGAACACCTTCCATCTGTGTGATTCACATAAGTTTGAAACAATTGTATACAATGGCAGCCCAGATTCCACAATGTCCATTCCCCAAGGTCAATAAGATACATTCTCTCTATGTCTAAACAATAGGGCTTATTACCAAAACTTAATCCAATAAACCAAATCCAATATAATCATATTTAATGTCACCACTACTAAACCTATATATTCATATTTACATTTGCTTCACCTACTGTGATTCAACTCCGTGACTTCACCAAATTCAAACCAAAAATCTGAATTCAAAAATCAAAAATGCAAAGCAGCTTTATTGTTTCACTCTCTCTTTTCAGTTTTTTTTTTTTTGCGAGCAAAGCAATGATCAAAAATAGTCTTTTCAAAAATGCTAATTATTCACAAAGTTCCTTGATCTTCTAGAAAGTTCATCAAGAGTTCTTCTACTTATAAATGTTCAAAAGCTTCTACTAACACTTCAGGAGTCTCTAATGAAGGCACAACTAGTAATCACTGATAATCACTTCCAAAGTGTAATGTCTCTCTCCAGCAAGCGGCAAGGAAATTTCAAAGTTTGGTTCCACTGCAATTCCGGTCTCAAGAATGTTGAACTGGATTTGAATTTTTAGCAAAAAATGTGACAACCTCTTACTCCCAGTCATTGGCAGCAAAATGTGTTCATTCAGGTGCTGAATATTTTTGACTTGGCACTCTTCTTCTCTTTTGCCTTCAGTTTACTCAACCTTCAGCATCACTGTCACTTTGACTTGACTCTTCAGTCTACTCAGCAATTTGTCTGAGGCACTTGTATAGCTGGTGCTGAATGCTTTTTAGGCCAATTGTCTCAGAGTACAACTCTTTTATCTAGAACAACTGATCCTTTGTCAGCATCCAAGCTTGTATGAGTCAACTGATTCTGGCTTGACCCTTCTCTACCATTCACTGTTGCCGACTCGCCCAGAACTCTGTCAGACCGAGTCGGCGCTGCTGCGGCCACTTGTCCAGTCCCAACAGCTTGGCTAACCTGATCCCTCTCACTCACTGCAACCAACCCTTCAGAAACTGCTGCTGTACTATCAAGGGGATCTAGAAATTTGCAAGTATATCTTACATGTACCCAGCTTAGGAGACCAGCACCTTTACTGTTGTAGTGGCTACAAGAACCACCTGGGGAGGGCTTTTGCAATGTGGTTCCAAGCACGTCTTCCTCATGTGCTTTTTAATCATAGCCCAGTTGCTGGGACATAGGTCATGACAAAAACCTTGCTGCAACTGTGCTGTAGCTTCTGCAAAATGATGAGATAAAGAACAAACCACTTCAGCTAGTTCTTTGCAATAATCCAGTACCAAGTCATCTGTGATGTTCACAAGCGCAGTTGCAGGCACTGCTGGGAGTCTCATGGCTCACCCCATAATAATCCTGTGAGGAGATAACCATGTCTTTATGTAGGGTTTACTGCACATACTCATCAAAACACGAGGCAATGCACCTGGCCATTGCAGAGTGGTGGATGCACATACTTTTACCAGTTTGGACTTCAGGGCTCCATTAATCTGTTCTACAAGTCCTGAACCCTCAGGTCTGCAGCTGCAATGTAATCTTTGCTCAAATTGTAATGCTGCACATAATAATTTGAGGATCTCACTACTGTAATGAGTTTTGAGGTCTGATTCCAATGAAGTCGGCAAGCCAAAGCGAGGAATCAGTTCCCTAAGCAACAGCTTTGCTAGTGTAAGATTATCATTTCTCCGGGTAAGCCTCCACCTATTGGGGAAAAATGCAGGCAACAACTAGGATGTGTCTCAATCCATTGCACACAGGCAATTCTATGAAATCAAGTTACATTCTGTTGAATGGTTCTCTTGATCTACCTATATGACTCAGAGCAACAACTGTATGTTTCCCTACATTCATCTGCTGGCATGTGACACATCTGTGGTGCACAGCTTCTGCAGTCAGCCTGAATTTGGGGTTAAACCATGTTTGTCTGAATATGCTAATTATTGTATCCCTACCTATATGTACCTGTCCATGATAATGTCTAGCCATAGAGAACAATAAGCTATTTGGCAATCCTGCTCTACCATCACTTGAAGCCCCGTCATCCTAATTTCTTTAGAAACATCCTGCTCTGACCCAATCTGCTGTTCTTCCTCTGTCACTTCTTCCTACAATGTCTTAACCTCTTCACAAGTATCAATAGCATTCAAGAAGAAATTTTGACTTGTCTCATCACTGTTTTCTTTGCTCCACTCCCCATTAAAGGAGGTGCAGCTAACTGCACAATATCCATCAACTTCATCAGCATATGTATTTCCTAAAGTTACATAGTCAGTAGTTTTTCTATATGCAGCACATTTTACAACAGGATTTTTTGCAGGCAATTGTAATGCATTAGGTAGATTGTAAATCTTATGACCATTCCGAATAGGGGATACAGAAAAGGTCATAAAACTTTGGGACCACAACTGTGCAAAATCATGTATGACACCTAAACCATACTGACTATCAGTGAAGATGGTCATTTTAAGCTGTTCAAAAACACAGCAGGCTCTCGTAAAAGCGACCAGTTCAGCTCCTTGGGCTGAAAAGACTCCTTGAAGCCAGAAGGCTCTTCTCACACCTGAGACTGTGCTAACTGCATAACCAGTTCTCAGGGTACCATCTTTATCTCTTAAACGGAAGCCATCAACAAACATGACATAGTCATTTTCATCTAAGGGGGCATCTTTAATGTCAGGTCTTGGATTGGTGCACAATTCACCCATATCAAGACAGTCATGCTCAAACTCATCCTCACGATTATCAACATTTTCAACAGGATTGGGCAAAAAAGGTGGTGCAGGCCCCTTGCCCTTCCTGTCAGCAGCCGGGGATTGCTCCTTGCCCTTCCCTGTAGCAGCTGGGGATGCCTTCTTGCCCTTCCTTGCAGCACCTCGTGCAGGCACCCTTTCAGTGTGGCTGCCTGGTGCCCGGTATACTCTCTCACCTGGAGTAGCTGTCGACACTACTGTGGCCATGGACTGGGTGGCTGAGGTGTTCGCCTTGGTTCTGACCACCATGGCCCAACGTGAAGGATGGGGGGAAGTGGTAGGGAAGAGGTCAACAGTGGAGAGGAAAAGCTTCTTAGGGACATTGGGGCGGGAAGAGGGAGAAGGTTTGGGAGTGGAGGAAGAGTAAGTGGTTGTAGGAGGTGTCTGTCTGCTGACTTTGGGTGCAGGTGCATGGGCTGGATGCTGTTGTGAGGTGGATGGCTGTTGGGTGTCTAAGTGCTTGCATTTGTGTCCTTTGGGAGGAGGGGGCACAGACACAGTGGGAGAGGACACAGGGTATGTGTGCGTGGAGGTGGGGTTGGTGACTGTCAGTGAGGGGCGTGTAGTGATCGGCGTGATGGTGGGAGTGGATGAGTATGAGGATGTAGTGCATGCAGGTGTGAGTGTAGACACAAGTGGGAGGGAGGTGGACGACAAGGAGGAGGGGACACAGTGGAGGCAGTAGATGTTGGCATGTCTGCATCTGGATGGTGTGTGTGAGTGCTTGTGGGATGGTGTGTGGTGCTTGTGTTTGCCTGAACCACTCCTGTGTGTTGTCTTGTGTGCATGCTGGTCTGCCTGTGTGCTTGGGATAGGTTGAGGTTGAGGGGAATGGGATTGGGTAGAGGAAGTTGGGGGGGAGGCTAGAAATAGGGACAATGGCTGCCATCAGAGAGGAGGGCAGAGCCTGGATTGATCTCTGTTGGGCCGCCATGCCAGTGTGAATGCCTTCCAGGAATGCATTGGTCTGTTGCATTTGGGCTGCCAGCCCTTGGATGGCATTCACAATGGTTGACTGCCCAACAGAGATGGATCACAGGAGGTCACTAGCCTCCTTACTCAAAGCAGCAGGGCTAACTGGGGCAGGGCCTGAGGTGCCTGGGGCAAAGGAGATGCCCACCCTCCTGGGTGAGCGGGCACGGGAAACACGCTGAGAGGCTACTAGGAGGGCGGTGGTGGTACAGGGGTGGCGGCAGGTACCTGTAGTTGGGGTGGGCACAGAGGTGTCCGCCACCACCAGGGAGCTTCCATCAGAGGAGGTATCACTGTCCAAACTGTTCACTCCAGTCTCCGCCGTGGTGCTCCCCTTGCCCTCTGTCCCACTGGTGCCCTCATTGTCAGTGGATTCGGCCTCCTAGGCCCTGTGGGGTGCAGCTTCCTCCGTCACTGGTGCCTCTGCTCCTTCACCAGATGATGCTAATGCACATAAGGACACGGTGACAAAACAAAAAGGGGGAGGAAGAGACAAATTATACTCTTGGTCAATGGCGGCAACAACGCCACTGTTGGCGTACACGACACACACACACACAGGGAACAGCCCTATGCTCTAGGCAATGCACTACCAGTCACAATGCTATTCACCGGCCCATGGACATGGACACCTAATGCCAATTGCAGCATACCTGAGATTCACAGACCCCTGCCCAGTAGTGGATGCCTACTAGCTTGGTTGGAGGAAGTTTATATCAGACCCTGCCCAACATGGGACCTACCCTGCAATGTCCTGCCTGGCCCAGAGGCACTCACAGGACCTCAGCCCCCACCCAGATACCACCCCACCACGCGAAGGTAGTATACTTGGCACTGTACTCACCCCCTTGTGGCTGCTGTGATGCCCCAAAGCGCCAATCCAGCTCCGGATAGGCCACCGCCAACATGCGGGCCATCAGGGGAGTCAGGGTTCGAAGGGCTCCCCTTCCTCGTTGGGAGACTATCCCCAGCTCGGCCTCCGCCCTCTTCCATGCCCAGCATCTCAGATCCTCCCACAGTTTCCGACAGTGGGTGCTCCGCCTGCCATAGACCCCCAGGATCCGCACATCCTTGGTGATGGCACGCCATATACCCTTTTTCTGATGGGCACTGACCTGCAGAGAAATATACATAGATAAAGGTATCAGTCGGACCATCCTGGCTGTTACACTCATGGCCCACCATAGCCCTTCACATCCCCTTACGCACAGACATGGCCAAACATACATGCAGCACGCTGACCAGGGCCCTTCCACCAAACCCCCCACACGAGGCCTTCACACACAGCACTCCATGCATTCATGCCCCATGCATCGTGCTCACAGTGTACTCACCTGTTGGTCTGGAGGCCCATACAGCATTCGGTACTGGAGCAGGACCCCATCCACCAGTCTCTCCAACTCCGCCTCGTTGAAGGCATTGGCCCTTTCCAGTGACACGAACCATGGTCGATTCCAGACACAGGTCACAGCAGCACATGCAGTGTAGGTCCTCTCCTGTTGAAGGTCAGGTAGCAAGTGAGTGAACAGATAGAAAATGGCGGTCACGTCCGCGACGGTGCGTACCGTCACCGCCGGTGTACATCACCATTGGCCATTCTAACCCATAGGGCCCAATGATAACCAATGAGGAGTTGCACAGCGGTTCTCGACCACCTCCGGCAACGGCGCACAGCATCCGCAGAATTACCTCATTTCCACATGTCCCTCCATACAGGACAGGCAGATGCCATTTCAGGGGGCGGCAGGCCATGGCACCTAACTGCATCACAGTGCACATAAGCACCCTTTGGACCTATCCAACAATATTCTGTTACAATCACAACATGCAATGAAGTGTAGTGTTTGGAAATATGAAATACTGACCAGCTGTTCACCGTTTTGCCCCACAGATTGCAACTGCTCCGGATGAATAGGAGATGGAGACATCCCCCCATGTACAGACCCCTGGTGGACTTGGCAACAATGGAGAACAGGCACATTATCCTCACCTATAGACCGGACAAGGCCACAATCACAGAGCCGTATGCCCAATTGGAGCCTGACCTGATATCTGCTATCTGTCACCCCACCGGGATCCCCCCTCTTGTGCAAGTCTTATCTGTGCTCCATTTCCTGGAAACTGGCTCCTTCCAAGTGACAGGGGGCTTGGCAGCAGGAATGTCACAGCCAAAGTTCTCAATAGTGCTGACCAGAGTGTTGTCTGCCCTGATTAAATACATGCGCAGCTGTATCGTTTTCCCCCAGGTGGAGGATTTGGCAACAGTGAAAGCTGAATTCTATGCAATGGGACATATCCCCAACATTATTGGGGCAATTGATGGTACACATATTGCAATTGTCCCTCCCCACAGAAATGAACAGGTGTTCAGAAATTGAAAGAGCTTTCACTCAATGAATGTGCAGATAGTGTGCCTGGCAGACCAGTACATCTCCCATGTCAATGCAAAGTATCCTGGATCTGTGTATGATGCCTTTATCCTGAGGAATAGCGGCATCCCATATGTGATGGCTCAACTCCAGAGGCACCGGGTGTGGCTAACAGGTAAGCACTGGTTCCCACCCAGTGGATGTTGGTGTATGGGTATGGGTATGGTGTGGGCACTAAGGGTTAGTGTGTGTCTAACAGTTGTCCCTCGATATCCCAGGACAAGGGCAGAGGAACATTTCAATGAGGCACATGGGCGAACAAGAAGAATTCTAGAGAGGACATTCGGCCTCCTGAAGGCTAGGTTTCGTTGCCTCCATCTCACAGATGGTTCCCTGTGCTACTCACCCAAGAAGGTCTGCCAGATCATCATGGCAGGATGTATGTTGCACAACCTTGCCTTACATCGCCAGGTGCCTTTTCTGCAGGAGGATGAGGCTGGAGATGGGCGTGTGGCAGCAGTGGACCACGTGGACAGTGAAGATGAGGAGGCAGAGGATGAGGATGAGGACAACCAAAGTGCAATAGCTTCTGCCTGAATCGCAGGGAATGTTTGTGGGGTGGTTCTCCTTCTGCAGGGGGATGGGTGCTGGTGGCCTGTTGGTCCTGTGGTGGGGCCTCCTGTCCACTAGCGGCAGCAGAGGTGGAGGGCTGTTCATCGGTTTGGCTAGTGGTAGGGACCCGCTGGTGTGCCACTGCCTCCCTCATAGTGTTGGCCATGTCTGCAAGCACCCCTGCAATGGTGACCAGGGTGGTGTTATGTCCTTCAAGTCCTCCCTGATCCCTCCCTGTCCCTCCTGCAGCCGCTCGTTCTCCTGCATTTTGTCCAGTATCTGGCCCATCGTCTCGTGGGAATGGTGGTATGCTCCCAGGATCGCAGTGAGTGCCTCTTGGAGAGTCGGTTCCCTGGGCCTGTCCCCCCCTGTCTCACAGCAGTCCTCCCAGCTTCCCTGTTGTCCTGTGCCTCTGTTCCCTGAACCATGTGCCCACTGACCCGAGGTCCCTGATCGTCCTGTGTTTGTGGGGTGGCCTGTGGTCCCTGTAGTGGTGAACCCACTGCTGATCGACGTGTCCTGGGGACAGAGGTATGGGCCCGTTGGGTGGGTACTGTGCTGGTGTTTCTTGAGGGGGGAGGCTCTGTGGTGGTATGGGACTGTGCCTGGGTAACTGACTGTCCGGATATCACTGATGGGCCAGGGAGTTCATCCAGATCCAGGCATCCAGAGCTGCTGTCATCACTGTGGGCCTCTTCTGGCGGGGGATTGGATGTTGCTGGCACCTCCTCTCCAGTGACGTTGGCTGGGGGACCTGTGGGAATGCAAATGCAGTGTTATTGTTTCTGCATGTGACATCTTGTGCATGGGTGTGTTTCCCTCTGAGGTTGTTATTGCCCTGGCAGCTTTGCCTTGTGTGAGTTGTTATTTGGTGGGCTAGCTGTTTCCCTCTAGTGTGCATGCTTTAGTGATAGGTGTCCATGCAGGTCTGTGATGGGTGTCCATGCATTGGTGTTGCATGCAGGGCTTGGTATTGGGATTGGTGGGTTGTGATGGTGGAGTGTGTGGGAGGTGGTGGAGTGAGGGTAGGGGTAGGTGATGGCATGCAGGTATGGGGGGTGATAGTAAAAGAGATTTGACTTACCAGAGTCCAGTCCTCCCCCTACTCCTGCCAGGCCCCCAGGATGCATGATTGCCAAGACTTGCTTCTCCCATGTTGTTAGTTGTGGGGGAGGAGGTGGGGGTCCACCGCCAGTCCTCTGTACAGCTAGTTGGTGTCTTGCTGCCATGGAACGCACCTTCCCCCGTAGGTCGTTCCACCTCTTCCTGATGTCATCCCTTGTTCTGGGGTGCTCTCCTACAGCGTTGACCCTGTCCACGACTCTCCGCCATAGCTCCGTCATCCTAGCAATGGATGTCTGCTGCACCTGTGATCCGAATAGCTGTGGCTCTACCCGGATAATTTCCTCCACCATGACCCTTTGCTCCTCCTCTGAGAACCTGGGTGTCATTGTGGTGCCATGGGTGTAGTGTGAGTGGTGTCGGTGAGGGTGTGTAGGGTGATGTGTTGGGGTGTGTGATGTAAGGTGCGTGGATGGTGTATAGGTGATGGTGGCTTGTGGCTGTGATCTTGTCTGTGGCCTTGCTATCTCTCTTGTGGCACTTGTTTGTATTCGTAAAGGGTTGTGGGTAATGTGTGTGTGTATTGCATAGTGGTGTGGGTGTGTGAATGGGTGTCAGGTGTGTGTAGCTTGAATTGTTCAATGTGGTGTTGTTTTGTATGTGTGTGTGTATTTTGAGCGTGGCAGTATGTACTGCCATTGCTTTACCGCAATTGAATGTCCGCCATGGTGATTCGTGGGTCATAATGCTGTGGGTGTAGCTCTGTTGGCGGAACAGTGTTGGTTTGGATACCACCAGTTTAGCACTGACCTTTGGGCTGGCGGACTTGTGTGTGTGGCTGTATAGTGACAGATTGCTATGTGTGTGTCATAATATGGGTAGCAGTGATCCGCGGCGGTATGTTGCCGCCAGTCAGCATGGTGGTAAGCGGTACTTACCGCCAATGTCATAATGAGGGCCTGAGTCTTTGTATGGGTCAACAAAATTTCTACTGAATGGGGAATAAAAACGTTCAGGGGATAGCCTATAGCAATGCCTTCAGACTCTTTAATGCTGATGCTAAGAGCAGCGACAGCCTTTAAACAACCTGGCAGCGGGAATGCTGTAGGATTAAGTGTAGCAGTAAAATCAGGCAAGGCTTGTTTGCATTTCCATGCAGCTGTGTCAAAACTGAGAGTGCACGTCCATCTCTCTCATAGTAAAACAAGGAAAAACATTTGGTATAATCCAGAATTCCCAGAGCTGGGGCTTGGCATAGGCTTCTCAGCTCCTTGAAGGCCCACATGCAGTTGTCATCCAGTGATACCAGATCAGACACATCTTTGTGTATTTACCTCTGTAAAGGCTTGGCCAAAAGGGAAAAGTCTTGAATCCACTCACGACAGTAGCCAACCATTCCCAGAAACATTCAGACTTCTTTCTGTGTAGGAGGGGGATTCATTTGCATAATTGCTGAGCTTTGTTCTTGGGACACCTTCCTTGCATCTTTCTCAATGTGATGACCTAATTACAGGACTTCTTTCTTGCAATACTGTAATTTTTCTGGGGAAACTTTATGTCCATTTTCACCTGAATGATTCAAGAGAGCAATTGTATCTCTCCTGATGCTTCTCAGGTATTTGACTCAACTAACAGGGCATCAATATACTGGACTAAGACTGAATGATATGACATTTTAAGGGACTCCAGATTATTTTTAAGATTTGGTTGAAAATGGATGGTGACCTAGTATACCTGAAGAGTTCGGCACCATGCCAAGACATAACTGCTGACTTTAAATGCAAAAAATAACTGAATTTCCTTGTGCAATGGTATGGATAAAAATGCTTGACACAAATCAATCACACTAAACTATTCTGCTTCATATGGAATCTGAAATAAAATCACTGCTGCATTTGGTATCACAAAACAACACGAACAACAACTTTGCTCAGGTCTTGGACTATGCAGTATTTTCTACTAGGCTTCTGCAATCCTAGAATTAGAGAGTTACATGAGATTCCTAAAGTCTCTTTCTGGACATCTTGTTTAATTGGACTATTTATTAGGGGCGTAATTCCTGCAATTGTCTCTGATGTCTTATTATATGGGGTGTTTTTGGATACACTACATTTGGCTTTGCTGTCATTTTAATAGGCTCAACTCCTTTGATGGGTCCTTTATCTTTATCCGAAAAATCCCAAACTTGTAATTCTTCAATAAAAATCATTACATGTCAGCATTGGGACCAATGTAACATTCGGGTACTCCTTCACAATCTTACAAGGCACAGCCTCTTCATGTGTTTGACCACCATCAGGTGTACAACTAATTGAACAATTTAATTTCCAGAGCAGATAGTGATCAAATAAGCTTACAGGACTTGAATCGCAAGCAACAAATTCGTGCTCACCCTCAAATAAACCTTTTTTACAGGGACATGTTCAGGTACTGGATTTGTTAACTGCTTATTTGCGACTCTTGCAACCTGAATTTTTTTTTCCAGAAAGGGGCAAATTTGGCACTTCTGCTGCTCTGACAGAGGCATGTGTAGCTCCAGTGTCAACCAAGAATGACACATCATGCCCCATAACATTGGCATTTACATAGGTTCAGGTTGATCTATTTCTAGGGATGCAGCTCAAATGTAATCCTCATCATTTGAACTATCAGCTTGAAGGAATTCTGAAAGCTCCTCTTTACTTCAGTCTATCAGAGGACATTGTGATGCTATCTGATTCATATTACATTTGCGATATGGTTCATGCTGTTTTTGGAGCAAAACCATTTGCTGTCGAATCATCAGGTTTGTGGAACTTGTATCTGCTGTCCTAGGGACACATTCACATTTTACACTCGGGGTTTTTGAACTCTCTGAATTTGAACCTGGATTATTGCCTTGTGTCGAGCAACTCCAACACTCTGTACTTGATTATTCACATTATTATAGGGACATTCCCATTGCCAGTGTCCTCAATTTCCACAAACATGACAAGGAATAGTTCTCCTAAACGTCTGGACTTTGTTAGAAATGGGGTCTCTGGTTGGCAGTCAGTTTGCACTCTGTCCAAGCAGGGACCCTCACTCTAGTCAGGGTAAGGGAATTACACTCCTAAAACAACCCCTGCTCATCCCCTTGGTAGCTTGGCACAAGCAGTCAGGCTTATCTCAAGGGCAATGTGTAAAGTATTTGTACCAACACACACAGTAATACAGTGAAAACACTACAAAATGCACACCACACCAGTTAAAATAGGTAATATTTATCTAAATCAAACAAGACCAAATGACAGAAGAACCAACATACGCAAGTCAAGACATGAATTTTCAAAGGAAAAAGAGTCTTACTGCATAGAAAACAATGGAAACATTGATACTGCACATAGTACTGGGTTAGCGTAAAAAATAAAACAGCACGGGCGAGCGTGCGTCGGAAGTCAGCGATGCATCGATTCCTTACTGGCAAGTGAGGCCGTGTGTCGTTTCTTCTCCATCAGGTCTGCAATGCATTATTTTTCTCCCACGCAAAAGAGCGATGCGTTGATTTCTGGACAGGGCACCTCAGATCCGTGGAGGTTCACATTGACTTTGAATCCCGGGGACGATGTGTGAGAAATCCGGTCGCACAGTGTTGGAAAACCACGCTGCATGGGGTTTGCATCGTTATCATCAATTTCAGCCACGAAGCAGGTGGCGCATCGTTTTTGAGCCACGTTGGAGGCGATGCGTTGAAAGTTTGGGCCTTTTTCTACCAGCTTCACCTTTCAAGGGCCCGGGTCTGGATGGGGCACCACTTGGCAGGGCAGGAGTCTCAGGAGAGAGTCCAAGTGCTGGCAGAGGAAGTCTTTGATGGCCCTGAGACTTCAAAACAGGAGGCAAGCTTAGTTCAAGGCCTTGGAGATTCTTCACAAGCAGGAATATACCACAAGTCCAGTTTTTGTTTTCTTTCAGGCAGATGCAGCAACTGCAGGCCAACTCAGCAAAGCACAGTCATAGGCAATGGGCAGTACTCCTCCTCCAGCTCATCAGCTCTTCTCCTTGGCAGAGATTCCTCTTGGTTCCAGAAGTTATCTAAAGTCTGGGGTTTTGGGTCCACTAATTATATCCTTTTCTGCCTTTGAAGTAGGCAAACTTCAAAGGAAAGTCTCTGTTGTACACAAGATCCTGCCTTACCCAGGCCATGCCCCAGACACACACCAGGGGGTTGGAGACTGCATTGTGTGAGGGCAGGCACAGCCCATTCAGGTGTAAGTGACCACTCCTCCCTCCACTGTAGCTCAGATGGCTCCTCAGGATATGCAGGCTACACTCCAGCTCCCTTTGTGTCACTGTCTAGAGGGGATACACAAGCAACCCAACTGTCAGTCTGACCCAGACAGGGAATCCACAAACAGGCAGAGTCACAGAATGGTTTAAGCAAAAAAATGTCCACTTTCTAAAAGTGACATTTTCAAACTAACAATCTAAAAGCCAACTTCACTAAAATATGTGTTTTTAAATTGCATTGTGAGTTCAGATACCCCAAACTCCATATTTCTATCTCCTCTCATAGGGAATCTGTGCTTTAATAACATTTAAAGGCAGCTACCATGTTAACCTATGAGAGAGATAGGCCTTGCAACAGTGAAAAACAAATTTGGCAGTATTTCACTGTCAGGACATATAAAGCACATAAGTAAATGTTCCACCATTAAAATACACTGCACCCTGCACATTGGCTAACTATGGCCTACCTTAGGAGTGCCTTACAGGTAAGAAAAGGGAAGGTTTAGGCCTGGCAAGTGAGTACATTGCCAGGTCAAATTGGCAGTTTTAAAACTGCACACATAGACACTGCAGTGGCAGGGCTGAGCCATGTTTACAGGGCTACTCATGTGGGTGGCACAACCAGTGATGCAGGCCCTCTAGATGCAATTGATTTACAGTCCCTGGGCACCTCTAGTGCACTTTACTAGGGACTTACTGATAAATCAAATATGCCAGTCATGGAAAGCCAATTACACAATTTCACATTGATCGGTGTGTTCTTCCAACAAATTAGGTGCTGAAGAATCATCTCACTAATGTATGGCTTTAATCCTTGCACAAACCTGAACACAAAATGACCCATATCTTTTGTCTCAATTGTCTCTGTACCACTATGCTGTTTGAAAGCCTGCAACGACCTTTCATAGTATGCATGAATCAATTCCTACAACTCCTGGGCCATTCTGTCAGTTGTCTGCTAATCAATATCTTTCGGGGACACTTTATTTTTTAAAAACTCAATTACCTTGTAATACTTTTTCATCACGTCTTCAGGTGGCACACCTTTAACTGCATCTCTGGGAGGTTCTCATTCAGGTTAAACCACATGCATTTTACATGCATTCCACAAATCAGTTGGAACAATGATGTCAAGCACTGTATTCAAATCCTCCCACAGGCATTTGAAAGTTTCACAAATCTCTCTTTTGCCTTTGCTTTCTTCTGATCTCTTTTCTGTGCCCTTCTACCGCCTCACTTATCTAAGGCTCCACATGTTTGAATATATGTGAATAATTCTTTAATGTGTGTTTTAGTTTTTATTCCAGGAAATCTCATGTTAGCTATGTCTTTAGGGCTGAACTCCAATCTGTAACTTCATTTCAGGGGTTTTGATTTCGCTAAATCCACATCATATTTCTACGCTACGTCTGCTAATTTCTCATATGCCTGTCCTGCATGATGTGTGATGTTTTTACAAATGAACCACAGTTTGTCTTCTGTATAAGTTTCCAATTGGGCAATGTTCCTAAAATCATTCAATTCTAATTGTAATCTATAAACATTCACTGACCTATCTCTCTCAGGGATCTCTTCTGTTTTCATGTTGCTATTCGTTACACATTGTTGCGCCTTGTGGGCTTAAATTATTTAACCAATCTGTCAACTGTTGTGCTGTGATACCTTGCAAACTAATATTATTTCTCTTTGATATTTCTGCTCTCTGCTGTCCCATATTCTGCTGAATCAGGACATTAAAATGAGACATGCTCTCTGGCATGTTAAAAGGTGTTCTTCTTTGTGGAGTCTTGCAACGTGCATTTTGAATCTGATCAGGTCTGAGCATGAATGGAAGTGGATTTCCCTGAGGAAACCTTGCATCAGGAGAGAACCCTGTCTGGTTTGTCATAAAAAGTAGGTCTACAACTTAGGTCGGGGTTAACGGTCTGATAAAAGATGCATCTCTTTCCATTTCTGAATTATTAGAATATACTGATCACTGCATGCCAATTGCTGATTTCCCAGCCAAATTTGCTGGCGTCTCAGAAACTGTTGGAACACTCACTGAATAGTTATTGATTCCAGACATACCTGAAGTATACAAAGGGACAAAAGGTCCTATTGTCACGGGAACTGTTAATGCATCTGGACCCAAATGATTTGTCTGGTTGTCATTCCTTCACTCTGTCCTGACAGGACTGTGCTTTACCTCTGCCCTGTTTGACTCGTGGTAATATTTGACATTGACTGAGCTGGACTGAACACTGGCATGGGTAGATTTGCGATACAATTTTGCACAGACTGATTCACACAGGTTGTCTGCATTGTTTGACTCGTATTAGAATTCGGTAAGACTTAGTTTACAACTGGACCTGATACAGGCTGAACTGCATCTATAGTCGGAACTCATGAATACACTATGAGAACTTGGGTCACCAAATTTGCAGGTGTAACAGGAACTATCAGATTCGGGGTCTGTGCAACTGGGGCACTTGGCACACTCGGTGTTACATTTTGTGCTACTCCACCTGTGTTTCCTGCCTTAACTGAATGATAAGGAGGCGGGCAGTTCAACAAGAGATGATTTATGAACTCGTCATCTGAATCACTGTCATGCGTTACTGTCTTTATCCTTGGGTTCTGTTGTCTGTTCTACCTTTCCTTGTCTTAGGTTTTGTGATTTCACTTTCTTCATTTGTAATAGTTGAGAACATTCCAACTCTCTTGAATATTTCTGATCTCCACATTTTGTGCTCTGCATCCCATCTAGCCTCTGTAAGCATCTTAATTGATTTCTGCATTCTGTTCTCATAATTAGTTGCCATTTTCTCTCTCGCTATGAGTTCCCAAATGATAAGGGCTTCAAACTGTGCGGGACTAGGAGGAGTTTTCATTTTATACATTATTCACCTCAAATTGTCTACAATTCTCAAATTAAAGGTCCCATAATGGGGAAATGCTAAAGCACCATCTTTCTCAGTAATTTTGCTCCAGTGTTCAAGCCATACACATGCAGAAACTCCTTTTACAGATTACACATAATGGCCTGGAGTTCCTTTGGGTGGAACTTCTATACCCTCTCTAACTGGAATAAATACATCTCCTCTTAATGCACTCCTGCTTGAAAAACTTCATTTGTACTCAAGTTCAATGAATCAAAATAACTGTTGATCGAATCACAAAGTAATTTCAACTGTACAATCCTTTTCTCATGATGTTGTCAACCAATAACAATGTGATACACTCCACCAAAACCAGCGCAACTTTATTCCAACTGACCTATTCCAGTGCAACACAAAATTACGTCACACTCACTTCTTTCAGCAGCTGCAGTCACTTTGCAATTGTCACTCATACAATCACTCACACACACTTCTGATGCAAAATATTATGAGCAAAATCAACAACCTGTCTGCTCACTACAGGGTAGTAACTTAAACATTTCAAAGCTCTATGGGCTTACACTTTCACATAGTAGCTTTCACAATTACACAACATGTGAAACTTGAACAGAAATTATCATTCCAGTTGATACAGATCCTCCATGTGCACTCAGGATTCACTTGTTACCAACCACAACTCACACTCTCTCAAGGAAAACTATTGGCACTGTCAACAACATCTCATGACAAGTACCTTACAGTGGACAATATATTAGCCAGGTGTCTTCTATTGTACACTTGTGCGCTATTTCGGGGTCTTAGGCCACAACGGACCTGTCAACAACAACAGCAACAACTGCAGACATTTTTTTAGCAAAATGCACCACAATCACTTTGAGTACGATGACTCCACACAACCCTTCACAACATCCCACTTCACTGCAAACTTCAAGGCAAAGGTAATGCAAGCACAAAACCTCATTAATACTTACGCTCCATCAGTTATAGGCATGACTGTGTAACTTCATTAATCTTCTGAATTGACCATTGCACAAAATTCAGAGTGGACAGTGTTTAGGCTCAGCAGTCACACAGTCCAATCCTATCTCCCTAACACTACACAAAAATATGGTTCTTTCCACTTGTGGGACAAACCGTACTCTGCTACCAGAACTGTTAAAGTATTTTCATCCTTCACAGGAATCAGTGCTCATAGAGGCGGGTGAATCTTTGGACCTGGCAACAGGGTGTGGTAGAGCCATGAACACAATTTCAATATAACCTAAGTAAGGGCCTGGTTTAGATGGTAGTGGAGGGATTACTCCATCACAAATGTGACTGACACCCTGTTCGCCTTATAATGATATCCATGGGATATCATGGGATCATAAAATGGTGGACGGTATATCCGTCACATTTGTGAAAGAGTATTCCCCTCTGCCAAGACCTAAATCAAGCCCTATTTTACACACCATGAACATTGTGGCCACAGAAGGAGAACACCAGTCAAAAATAAAGTGAAAGGGTTTATAACAAACTCAAGCTCAAAGTCATCTAGGCAATTTACAAGACCAAATGATAAAGATACATGATCACCAGGGGTTGTCCAAGGTGACAAAATAAATTCCAGCAAATTAACATAAAACAAACTAAACATTTAAGAAGAACATTGCACATCATCAGCAAAGATAGCTGTAATACAGAGAGTAAGCTTTGCTCAGGATTAACAATCACCAGTCAATTCAATTTGTACTTAATTATAATTTAGCAGAGCACAGGGAAAACTCTACTGTTGGCCAAATCAGGGAAATATATGTGTGGAGTGAAACACATACAGGCAAAAAACAAAAAGAGCAAAAATAGTTTGAAAAAAAGAAATCTCAGGCAAAAGGGTATTATCTTAAGTGGCCAAAAGATAAATAAAAAGGGAAAGTGTCTGCATATCAGAAGCTCGATCAAGAGTCTTGTGAAAGGGGTTAGAATAAAATCTCTAAGTCTCAAAGGGGCACCTTCCATTTGTATGACTGAAACAATTGTACACAATGGCATTCCATTTTCCACAATGTTCAGTGTTCAAGGTCAATAAGAGAGGTTCTCTCTATACCTAAACAATAGGGCCTATTACCAAAATCTAGTCTTCTCATGGAACAAAATCTGAAAGAAAGCTCATGTTACAAACAAATGAATCAACATTTCCTGCACAGTTACGAATTACAAATCCAACAGTCCTCACTTAAGCTAAATGAATGCAATACATTGAATTAATATGTTTTAGTAATTACACTTTATAAGTCAGACGTATGAATTCATTGTTAACAATGCTTCAATAATATGCATGTTATATTAATTTTAAACAAAAATAACTGTCAATATATCTCTTTGGATATGATAGAGAGGTACATTGCTTTCATTTTTGCACACATTTTTAATTCATCAATCATTAGAAATTCAATGCTGTTTCAATATATTATGTTAGTCTAAAGCCTAATCTATAACATTAGACCATTAACATCTTTCAAATACTTAATTTAATTCAAATACCTCCTAATTCTACAGTGTAAATGAATGCACATTAATAAAACATGTCAGTGCAATTCCTACCTTTTATCATTAGTGCTTTGATTAACATAAGGCATAAACTGTCACATTTTGATGACTTTTGTGACATGAGGGACTACACCAAAATTAAGGCTACATCAACGGTTTAAGTAACCCCCTTTTAATTTTTCTGAAGAGGTTGGGGGCTGGAAGAGACAAGGGTCCCCACTCCATTCTGATCCAATCTGATCAATTTGCCTGATATCAGCACATTCTGTATGCATTGAGGCAGTCTGATGTTACATCTGTGTGTTTTCCAAACTATCACTGCTTTAGGATTTTTTTTAATCAATATTGTTATAAAATTATATTTTAATTTTGTTAAAAGTGCAATAAGCCTCATTCCTTTCTCTTGTTTTTTTTTTATTTTTTTAAATCAAATACAATTATTAAACGCAAAAAGAAAATGGATTCAATTGAAGACTGGGAATATGTCATTACAATATGTATTTTTATTTTTATTTAGCCTGCAATGCATTTTACACGTTTTTTTTCATAATCTCCATAACTAACATTCTCGCATCTGTGCCCCTGTCCAAGTAAGACAGCTGTTCTTACGACGAGAACGCAGATGTGGTGGTTTCCTTAGTAACTAACATCCCATGATTTCTCTAGCAACAAGAAACAGTGAAAGCTCTTTGAACTCATTCTATCATGTGTTAGGTTTCTTTACCCTCTTGTAGTGACGTTTCGTATGCACGAGCAATGTCCCATTTTATTATTAATGTCATGTAAATAAAAGGCGAAATGCAGCTACATAATAAACCAAAAATATTCCAAGATTCGGTTTTCCTCATTTCATGTGGAACTGGAAATATGCTAAAGTTCTTCTAAACATGTGTATGCAGCTGTTGGAGTCAGTTTTGATTAGCTGCACACACTTATTTTTTATTGGTTTGTTGATTTTTCGTATTTACCGTTTCTTACTAGCACTTGGGTTAATTTAGGAGGCGTGAGACTACACCTCCCTAATTACAATCAGTGTGTTTTTAACCCAGTAGTGTTATATACAAAGTTATGAAGGTGCAATCTCATTTCCTATGGAGAGAAAATTGTAGCCTTTACAGGGGAATACACAAATGAGATATTGTTTTTTCGTCAAGGGATGAACATTCGAGCAAGAAAGGCTGGTAAATATTGGAAGTTTCATTGTTAGAGGTGCCAGCCACATCAAGGCCCATATTTATGGAACCATAGCGTAACCTTAGCGCCATTCATTTTGGTGCTAAAGCGGTGCTAACATAACTCCATAGTTATATTTTGATGCAAGACCCGTCTAGCATCAAAATATTGGAGTAAGCACCATTTTTAGGATGTGCGAACCCACCTTGCATATCACTGAGATGCAAGGTAGGCGTTCCCATCTTAAAAATGACCATAGTCTCCCAGCGCCATATTTAACTCCCGGCGCAAAAACAACGCGCGGGTGGGAGGCGGCCCTAAATAATGACACCAAGATTTAACGCCTGGGTCAGACCAGG
This sequence comes from Pleurodeles waltl, assembly GCF_031143425.1. Taxonomy (NCBI): domain Eukaryota; kingdom Metazoa; phylum Chordata; class Amphibia; order Caudata; family Salamandridae; genus Pleurodeles; species Pleurodeles waltl. The sequence goes on from NC_090443.1 coordinate 847,959,399, forward strand.
CATTTGAGTGCAGGTACGCCCATTTCCATGGCTAAACTTCATGGAATGGGCACCAAGATGCCCACCCCAAACCCCAGCAACACCACCACCCACACTACAGGAGGAGGGAGCAGTTGCAGGTAAGTGTTTGTGTATGTGTGTGGTGTGCCACTGGGGCCGTATACATGGGGCTCCCTGCCTGACACTGGGTATGTAGGTCTTTCCCAGGGGGCACTAGTCCCCTGTGGTGAGCATTGAGGTGGTGGACATGACTCCTGTCTGTACTTAGAAGGAGTCATGTTTTTGGCTGCTTGTGCATCAAAAAATGACGCTAGGCTGATTAACGGCAGAGATTTTGCTGCTAACCAGCCGAATGTCATTTATGACCCACTAGTGCCATTCCCCCTCATGCCCCCCCAGGCTAGCGTTTTTTATTTTTCATGCTAGCCATTCCTTAGTGCCAGTGTGTGTCATTTCATAAATGTGGCGCTCGGATGGCTTTAAGAAATGGCATTAAAAAACAACGCACAACTGTGTTAGCTTAGTTGTGTGCCATTTTTCATAGATCTGGGCTCTAGTGTTTACATCTTTTGTAATTATTGTATCTTAAGCAGTTGACCACCAGGCACAGGGTGTAACACTGGCTACTGAGTGCAGAGGGGCCACCAACCATTCAGCGCCCCCCAGCCCACCAGGGGTCTCCTTTTCAACCCAGGGCGTATCGATATTTGTGAGTATTAGAGACTTGGGGTCCCTTATCACATTCTGGAGGAGGAGAGGGCATCACTTTGTTTCATGCCACGGTCCAGGTGATAGAAAGATTAAAATATATTAACTTACCAAAGAGCCAAAATTCTTGTCAGGACTATGTAAGAACATTTTTTTCTCTTTGCTTTCTCAAAACATGTATTCATGTTCTGAAAATGAAACGGGAATGGATATTTATTTGAACTCCTGTTTTAAAATTGAAAAATAGGCTTTACAAGTGTATTAGCGACAGTACTTTCAGTGGTTTATTTTGGTTTAAGAAGCTGTGCATGAGAAGAGACTTTGCTAAAAGGCAGCGGATGTTTTGATCATGCATTCAACTTTATTGTTGAGAAATATAATAGAATCGATTCTATAAGACTCTTTGGAAATAAAAGTGAGAATGTGTCGTCAGGACTGGGGTTACCCTCCTACAAACACTATAAATTGTACAGCTTTCATTTAAATGATATGAAGAGCTAAATTGCATCTAAGCGCTGAGGCATTAGATGGTTTATGTTGCAACTCTAGATACGGTGGACATAGCTGGACTGGTTACAAAGAGAGAGAGACTAAGTGCAAGGAAGGATAACTAGCATAACAGTAGATGGATTCAGCACTGGATCCCGTGTTGCCATGGACATGGAAACATACAACAGGTAACACATAGAGAGAAAGAGGATGCAGAAGCATGTTATGGTTCGAACAGAGGAGTCTTGAGTCTCGATCTGAATTGCATCCATGATTGAACGGTGCTGATATGCTTCAGTAAATTGTTTTGGAGGTGGGAGCTGCTGTAGATAAAGATTGCTCACTCCCGTGTTTTGCATCTAGTTTTGTGGCTAACAGGTGATGATATTGAGCTAAGTGTAGGTTGCCTGTTGGGCTGTATTTCAGAACATTTTCCGAGAGGTCTGACAGGTCTTAGGGGCCGTTTCTTTGCGGCCGGGGATATTGTAAGTCGTAAGGCATTTTGCAAGTACCGAGTGTACGCTTTTGACTGGCATTCTCCTCCATGCCATATTTTGCACCCTTTGGTTTGTTAGGCTTGTACTCTGTGATGCAAGGCTGCAGAGCCGTCCATATTTGATATTGTAAGAATCTCTACTAAGGTGGAATGGTGTGTAGTATGAATAAGTGGAAGAGTGTGCGCTTTGGGTTTGATTCAGTGAAGTGATGTTTTGACAGCTGTTCCCTCTTGTGCATTCACATGGAGGTCAGCTCCCCACATTTCTCCCATGTTTTGTACTTTTAAAGGGAAAGCATTCATCAAAGAAAGTCGGTGGTGGGCACATTGTGCATGTTGAGGAGGTGTGTTGGGCTTAGCACCATAACTTCCATTTTTAGTTATTCATTTTGAGGTTGCCTCTCAGGTCCATGCTCTGAACCATCTGTGGTAGTCACCTATTGTTTCAAACGGTTTGGATGAACTCTTTCTTTCTGTAAATCTTGTGTATGCATATGAGCGAAAGTTGGGGAGTTGGTAGCAGGTTCTTTAGTGGTTCAATTCAGATGTTAAAGAGAAGGGGAAATAAAGGTCATCACTGAGAAACTCTGCATTTGACCTTGTGTACAGGGGAGTCAAGTTGCCTCATTCTCAGCTATGATAATGTTTTTCCAGAAAGAAATTAAAACATTTGGAGGACTTGTTTTATGTTTTGTCCACCACTTGAAACCTACACAATTGTAATTGCAACTTAATTATAATTACTTAACTTTCATCCGCTTTTCTGACTGTAGTGAATCCTAGTTTGTTTTAATGGGATATAGGAGTTAGCCCACCCTTTAGCTTGCAGACTCGTGCCCCGTCACCTAGTGACTTTTACTCTACTTAGCTTGCTCTGTTTTAGCGCATTTATTGAATTAAATCTTTTAAGATGGCTGCCTTGTTTTTAATTAGGCCCATGTTTTAGTTTGCTTTATCAGTGCTACTGCGCTAAGGCGTCAATATCAAGCAACAAAGATAAACAAACTGTAGGTGTTCACATTAGATGCTTTCCCTCTTCACACTTTTTAGGGAATTGTTTATATAAATTACCGTCCCAAGCAGATCTTGTTATCTATTGTTTGGGAACGGACCTACATTAGGGGTCAAAGTAGATCTGTATAAATACTCCTCACTTAAACAGATAGTCAGAGGGATTCCAACCAGATGCCATCGCTGCTATCTATGCTGCATGTCGCCTTGACGCTGACCCAGTCTTCGTGTCCCTACAGAGTCTTAGCTAGAAATCTCATTGCAAGGTAACAAGGGTGGGGGACTCTTCTCATGGACACCGCATTGGCAGATTAGGTTTAACATACCTAGCTCTCTTTTAGGATAGAGGTTAGGCTCACTAAGCTAGGGTATTAGGACATATCTCATACTTTGTCATTACATATTATTGCAAGATGATGGGGGTCTTTGTATTAATAACCCTTGTCTTTACCATTCTGTTTCTTGTACTGTTCATTATCATTGCAGCCCATGCAACTTATCGCAGATTGCAGTTTTGCTAAATAAAACCTATAGAAACTTTACTGCATCTTCTTCATTGCCTGTGCTTGAATGAGACATGGTGTTTATGTGAGAAAGAGGTCATCTCCGTTTAAACACGACATTCCCTGGGATGTCATACTCTTGAGTCTATGCATAAAATATGCCAAAAATCTCCTTTTTCAGTTTGGGTTTTTGGTGTAGTGCTACTTGTGAGCCGGGAGGTTTGGGACAACAGTTGTGACTTGTTGTAGGACTGGCATAGTCGCCTACAAACATAAGTATTGTCATCCTTAAACCAGCAGTCTTGCCTAGAGCAAAAATCCATCTACGACATACCTAAACAGGCAATAAAAACGTATGGCAATCTCTCTCTTTTGCTGCAACAAGTTATCAGAGCAGAGTTAATATTATTGCATATCTGCAGTTTAGTGCCTAGAAGAGCGATAGAAATCAGTGTTCTTGGCCCATTATGTTGCAGACTTATGATTTCACCCTCCTGAAATGAGAGAGTGATCCTATTGTGATGGGATTGGATAGAAAATGTGATTAGCTGTATCCATTTTTAGTTCCGCACATTGAGATATTGTCACAGAGAACTGCTCAGTTTCCAAATGGGTATTTTATCAAATGTGATTCTTTCAGTCATCATCTTATAGCGCACTTTGGTCCTGATTTATATTTTTTGGGCGCAGCATTACGGTCATTTATTGACGCAAAAGTGACGCAAACTTACAAAATAGAAATGACATTTAGTACGTTTGCGCCACTTTTGAGTCAAAAAGCAGCGCAAATGCGGCTCTCAAAAAAATATAATTATGGGCCTTTATGCTCAATAACTTCATCAACAAAATAACAAATATTCTGGGTATTCTATCACTAAATTCTTGCCAAACACAAAAATATAACCAATGCGAAAGAAACATGCATTTTGTGAGGCAGTCCAGAAAACCGAACAGTTCATGCAGCTCTTTTTAGGATTTACATTCTAAGTTCAATTCTTTTTTGAGTTGATCTTGTATTTCCTCAAAAAGATTTCGTCATGTACTGTGATTAGGAATGTACCAAGATACTGTTGGTATTTTTTACTTTTCTTCTTGTCCTCTGTGATACCAGATGCCTTTTGGCATATTCTTAACATTGTACAAACGCCTTTTTCATTGTACTCCCAAACTTTGAAAGTGGTGTGCATCCCTCAACCGTACCTAAATCAGTGTTGACATTTTAATGCCTTTATTTGCTTTTATATTGCTGCTGGATGTACTCTCAAGTTCTTAGCTTTACAGTTGCTTTGAAAGTGTCTGATTTGTGTTTTTTTTTAGAATTTTCTTTTGGACTTCGTTTTATTTTGTGCATTTGTACTGTATTTTCTTCATGCTCATCTTCAATCTACTTTACGTATTATTGATGTAAGGCTTGTCGACTCCCAGTGCCAGATATGCAGCGTTTGGAGGTTTATGCAAATGGTTAGAACAGCTGACCTTAGAATATGGGGAACTAGTTTTGAATCAAAGTCTCGGCTCAACATCATGTGATTTTGGGCTAATAGACTGTTCCCAGAAAGGACTTAGGCCCAGATTTATGATAGACTAGCGCTATTCCACCGCCACATTAGCATAATTTTTTTACGCTAATGTGGCGTTCTAAGGGCAAAAATGCTGTGCCATGTTTACAAAGTGGGGCAATGCTTGCATAGCATCACTTTGCAACCCGTTGCACCACATTATGCCTGCGCCAGGCATAATATATGCAAGGGGCGTCCGGTGCTCGGGGGTCTGTGTGTAAAAATGGCGCAAAGGAATCTATAAGATTCCTTTGCGCCATTTTTATCAGCATTTTTTAACTCCTGCTAAGTGCAGGCATTAAAAAGAGCCCCCTGTTCTGTTCAATGGACCTCTGGGTGCTTTGCAGGATTAGCATTGTTAGGAATGGGGTCTTTGATTGGCAGTCAGGTTACCCCCCTGTCCAAGCAAGGACCCTCACTCTAGTCAGGGTAAGTCACACACAATCCAAATTATCCTGTGCCCACCTTCTTGTAGCTTGGCACTGAGCAGTCAGGCTTAACTTAGAAGGCAATGTGTAAAGTTTTTGTGCAATAAAGCATACAATAATAAAATATAGCACCATAAAAATACATCACACAGTGTTTGGAAAAATATATAATATTTATCTGATAAGTTGCAAGTCAAAACGATTAAAATGCAATAAGTAGATGTTGAGATATCACTGTAAAAGTGATATAAAGTGTCTTAAGTCTTTTAAAAACAAGTAAATGTCTCTTAAAAACAATAAAGGTCTCTTGCAAGCACAAAGTACCTGGTTCACGTGCAAAATCTCCACAAGGGATCGCAGAGGAGGCGATGCGTGGAAAACGGGGAGTTGTGCGTCGGTTTTGCCCTTCGCACACTGACTTGCGTCGTTATTTTCCACGCAGGGGAAGGATTTGTGTCGTTTTCCGGCACGCAGACTTGGTTCCTCTTCAGGTGGCGGGGTTTCCTAGCGTCCCAGGGACTGTGCATGGAATCCTGAGCTTGCGGAGCGAAGTCATAAGCGCTGCTTTGATCCAGTGGGCGTTGCGTGGTAATTTCTCTCGCACGGCAGGCACCGCGTCAATCTTCTCTCTGGAAGCCGGGCTACATCATCCCGGATCGGCTGTGCATCAATCCGGTGGGCCAAGCATCGAAGTTCCGGTCGCAACGCAGGTGCTGCTTCGATCTTCTCCTTGCGAAGTAGCGCTGTGTCGTTCTGTTCGGCGTGCAGTGAATTTCTCACCACGGGGCTGGCTGTGAGTCATTTTTAGCAGGCTGTGAGTCTAATTTTCATCGCACAAGGAGTCCAGTTGCAGGAGTGAAGTCTTTTTGGTCCTGAGACTTCAGGGAACAGGAGGCAAGCTCTAGCCAAGCCCTTGGAGAGCACGTCTCAGCACAGCCAGGGAGCAGCAAAGCAGCAGGGCAACAGCAAGACAGCAGTCCTTGTCAGAAAAACAGTCCCAGTGAGTCCTTTGGGCAGCCAGACAGTTCCTCTTGGAAGGTCTGGTTCAGGGATTCTTCACAAGCAGGTTTCTTGTCCAGAAGTGTCTGTGAGGTAGAGTGTCTACCCCAAGAAGTGTCTAATGTCTGTGCGTTTGGGTGCTCTTCTTATATCCATTTTGACCTTTGAAGTAGGCTGACTTCAAAGGAAAGTCTCACTTGATTGTGAAATCCTGCCTTGCCCAGGCAAAGCCTCAGACACACACCAGGGGGTTGGAGTCTGCATTACACGAGGGCAGCACAGCCCTTTCAGGTGCCAGTGACCAATCCTCTTCTCCCTCCTAGCACAGATGGCTCATTGGAATATGCAGGCTACACCCTAGCCCCCTTTGTGTCACTGTCTGGAGAGAGGTGCAAACAGCCCAACTGTCAAGCTTACCCAGACAGGGAATTCACAAAAAAGCAGAGTCACAAAAATGGTTCAAGCAAGAAAATGCCCACTTTCTAAAAGTGGCATTTTCAAACACACAATCTTAAAACCAACTTTTCTAAAAGATGTATTTTTAAATTGTGAGTTCAGAGGTCCCAAACTCCACATGTCTATCTGCTCCCTAAGGGAATCTACGCTTTAAGGCAGCCCCCTGGTTAACCTATGAGAGAGACAGGCCTTCCAACAGTGAGAACCGAATTTGGCAGTATTTCACTGTCAGGACATATAAAACATAATAGTATATGTCCTACCTTAACCATACACTGCACCCTGCCCATGGAGCTACCTAGGGCCTACCTTAGGGGTGTCTTATATGTAGGAAAAGGGATGGGTTAGGCCTGGCAAGTGGGGACACTTGCCAAGTCGAATTTACAGTTTAAAACTGCACACACAGACACTGTAGTGGCAGGTATCATCAATTTCAGCCACGAAGCAGGTGGTGCATCGTTTTTGAGCCACGTTGGAGGCGATGCGTTGAAAGTTTGGGCCTTTTTCTACCAGCTTCACCTTTCAAGGGCCCGGGTCTGGATGGGGCACCACTTGGCAGGGCAGGAGTCTCAGGAGAGAGTCCAAGTGCTGGCAGAGGAAGTCTTTGATGGCCCTGAGACTTCAAAACAGGAGGCAAGCTTAGTTCAAGGCCTTGGAGATTCTTCACAAGCAGGAATATACCACAAGTCCAGTTTTTGTTTTCTTTCAGGCAGATGCAGCAACTGCAGGCCAACTCAGCAAAGCACAGTCATAGGCAATGGGCAGTACTCCTCCTCCAGCTCATCAGCTCTTCTCCTTGGCAGAGATTCCTCTTGGTTCCAGAAGTTATCTAAAGTCTGGGGTTTTGGGTCCACTAATTATATCCTTTTCTGCCTTTGAAGTAGGCAAACTTCAAAGGAAAGTCTCTGTTGTACACAAGATCCTGCCTTACCCAGGCCATGCCCCAGACACACACCAGGGGGTTGGAGACTGCATTGTGTGAGGGCAGGCACAGCCCATTCAGGTGTAAGTGACCACTCCTCCCTCCACTGTAGCTCAGATGGCTCCTCAGGATATGCAGGCTACACCCCAGCTCCCTTTGTGTCACTGTCTAGAGGGGATACACAAGCAACCCAACTGTCAGTCTGACCCAGACAGGGAATCCACAAACAGGCAGAGTCACAGAATGGTTTAAGCAAAAAAATGTCCACTTTCTAAAAGTGACATTTTCAAACTAACAATCTAAAAGCCAACTTCACTAAAATATGTGTTTTTAAATTGCATTGTGAGTTCAGATACCCCAAACTCCATATTTCTATCTCCTCTCATAGGGAATCTGTGCTTTAATAACATTTAAAGGCAGCTACCATGTTAACCTATGAGAGAGATAGGCCTTGCAACAGTGAAAAACAAATTTGGCAGTATTTCAATGTCAGGACATATAAAGCATTTAAGTAAATGTCCCACCATTAAAATACACTGCACCCTGCACATTGGCTACCTATGGCCTACCTTAGGAGTGCCTTACAGGTAAGAAAAGGGAAGGTTTAGGCCTGGCAAGTGAGTACATTGCCAGGTCAAATTGGCAGTTTTAAAACTGCACACATAGACACTGCAGTGGCAGGGCTGAGCCATGTTTACAGGGCTACTCATGTGGGTGGCACAACCAGTGATGCAGGCCCTCTAGATGCAATTGATTTACAGGCCCTGGGCACCTCAAGTGCACTTTACTAGGGACTTACTGATAAATCAAATATGCCAGTCATGGAAAGCCAATTACACAATTTCACATCGATCGGTGTGTTCTTCCAACAAATTAGGTGCTGAAGAATCATCTCACTAATGTATGGCTTTAATCCTTGCACAAACCTGAACACAAAATGACCCATATCTTTTGTCTCAATTGTCTCTGTACCACTATGCTGTTTGAAAGCCTGCAACGACCTTTCATAGTATGCATGAATCAATTCCTACAACTCCTGGGCCATTCTGTCAGTTGTCTGCTAATCAATATTTTTCGGGACACTTTATTTTTCAAAAACTCAATTACCTTGTAATACTTTTTCATCCCGTCTTCAGGTGGCACACCTTTAACTGCATCTCTGGGAGGTTCTCATTCAGGTTAAACCACATGCATTTTACATGCATTCCACAAATCAGTTGGAACAATGATGTCAAGCACTGTATTCAAATCCTCCCACAGGCATTTGAAAGTTTCACAAATCTCTCTTTTGCCTTTGCTTTCTTCTGATCTCTTTTCTGTGCCCTTCTACCGCCTCACTTATCTAAGGCTCCACATGTTTGAATATATGTGAATAATTCTTTAATGTGTGTTTTAGTTTTTATTCCAGGAAATCTCATGTTAGCTATGTCTTTAGGGCTGAACTCCAATCTGTAACTTCATTTCAGGGGTTTTGATTTCGCTAAATCCACATCATATTTCTACGCTACGTCTGCTAATTTCTCATATGCCTGTCCTGCATGATGTGTGATGTTTTTACAAATGAACCACAGTTTGTCTTCTGTATAAGTTTCCAATTGGGCAATGTTCCTAAAATCATTCAATTCTAATTGTAATCTATAAACATTCACTGACCTATCTCTCTCAGGGATCTCTTCTGTTTTCATGTTGCTATTCGTTACACATTGTTGCGCCTTGTGGGCTTAAATTATTTAACCAATCTGTCAACTGTTGTGCTGTGAAACCTTGCAAACTAATATTATTTCTCTTTGATATTTCTGCTCTCTGCTGTCCCATATTCTGCTGAATCAGGACATTAAAATGAGACATGCTCTCTGGCATGTTAAAAGGTGTTCTTCTTTGTGGAGTCTTGCAACGTGCATTTTGAATCTGATCAGGTCTGAGCATGAATGGAAGTGGATTTCCCTGAGGAAACCTTGCATCAGGAGAGAACCCTGTCTGGTTTGTCATAAAAAGTAGGTCTACAACTTAGGTCGGGGTTAACGGTCTGATAAAAGATGCATCTCTTTCCATTTCTGAATTATTAGAATATACTGATCACTGCATGCCAATTGCTGATTTCCCAGCCAAATTTGCTGGCGTCTCAGAAACTGTTGGAACACTCACTGAATAGTTATTGATTCCAGACATACCTGAAGTATACAAAGGGACAAAAGGTCCTATTGTCACGGGAACTGTTAATGCATCTGGACCCAAATGATTTGTCTGGTTGTCATTCCTTCACTCTGTCCTGACAGGACTGTGCTTTACCTCTGCCCTGTTTGACTCGTGGTAATATTTGACATTGACTGAGCTGGACTAAACACTGGCATGGGTAGTTTTGTGATACAATTTTGCACAGACTGATTCACACAGGTTGTCTGCATTGTTTGACTCGTATTAGAATTCGGTAAGACTTAGTTTACAACTGGACCTGATACAGGCTGAACTGCATCTATAGTCGGAACTCATGAATACACTATGAGAACTTGGGTCACCAAATTTGCAGGTGTAACGGGAACTATCAGATTCGGGGTCTGTGCAACTGGGGCACTTGGCACACTCGGTGTTACATTTTGTGCTACTCCACCTGTGTTTCCTGCCTTAACTGAATGATAAGGAGGCGGGCAGTTCAACAAGAGATGATTTATGATCTCGTCATCTGAATCACTGTCATGCGTTACTGTCTTTATCCTTGGGTTCTGTTGTCTGTTCTACCTTTCCTTGTCTTAGGTTTTGTGATTTCACTTTCTTCATTTGTAATAGTTGAGAACATTCCAACTCTCTTGAATATTTCTGATCTCCACATTTTGTGCTCTGCATCCCATCTAGCCTCTGTAAGCATCTTAATTGATTTCTGCATTCTGTTCTCATAATTAGTTGCCATTTTCTCTCTCGCTATGAGTTCCCAAATGATAAGGGCTTCAAACTGTGCGGGACTAGGAGGAGTTTTCATTTTATACATTATTCACCTCAAATTGTCTAAAATTCTCAAATTAAAGGTCCCATAATGGGGAAATGCTAAAGCACCATCTTTCTCAGTAATTTTGCTCCAGTGTTCAAGCCATACACATGCAGAAACTCCTTTTACAGATTACACATAATGGCCTGGAGTTCCTTTGGGTGGAACTTCTATACCCTCTCTAACTGGAATAAATACATCTCCTCTTAATGCACTCCTGCTTGAAAAACTTCATTTGTACTCAAGTTCAATGAATCAAAATAACTGTTGATCGAATCACAAAGTAATTTCAACCGTACAATCCTTTTCTCATGATGTTGTCAACCAATAACAATGTGATACACTCCACCAAAACCAGTGCAACTTTATTCCAACTGACCTATTCCAGTGCAACACAAAATTACGTCACACTCACTTCTTTCAGCAGCTGCAGTCACTTTGCAATTGTCACTCATACAATCACTCACACACACTTCTGATGCAAAATATTATGAGCAAAATCAACAACCTGTCTGCTCACTACAGGGTAGTAACTTAAACATTTCAAAGCTCTATGGGCTTAAACTTTCACATAGTAGCTTTCACAATTACACAACATGTGAAACTTGAACAGAAATTATCATTCCAGTTGATACAGATCCTCCATGTGCACTCAGGATTCACTTGTTACCAACCACAACTCACACTCTCTCAAGGAAAACTATTGGCACTGTCAACAACATCTCATGACAAGTACCTTACAGTAGACAATATATTAGCCAGGTGTCTTCTATATACACTTGTGCGCTATTTCGGGGTCTTAGGCCACAACGGACCTGTCAACAACAACAGCAACAACTGCAGACATTTTTTTAGCAAAATGCACCACAATCATTTTGAGTACGATGACTCCACACAACCCTTCACAACATCCCACTTCACTGCAAACTTCAAGGCAAAGGTAATGCAAGCACAAAACCTCATTAATACTTACGCTCCATCAGTTATAGGCATGACTGTGTAACTTCATTAATCTTCTGAATTGACCATTGCACAAAATTCAGAGTGGACAGTGTTTAGGCTCAGCAGTCACACAGTCCAATCCTATCTCCCTAACACTACACAAAAATATGGTTCTTTCCACTTGTGGGACAAACCGTACTCTGCTACCAGAACTGTTAAAGTATTTTCATCCTTCACAGGAATCAGTGCTCATAGAGGCGGGTGAATCTTTGGACCTGGCAACAGGGTGTGGTAGAGCCATGAACACAATTTCAATATAACCTAAGTAAGGGCCTGGTTTAGATGGTAGTGGAGGGATTACTCCATCACAAATGTGACTGACACCCTGTTCGCCTTATAATGATATCCATGGGATATCATGGGATCATAAAATGGTGGACGGTATATCCGTCACATTTGTGAAAGAGTATTCCCCTCTGCCAAGACCTAAATCAAGCCCTATTTTACACACCATGAACATTGTGGCCACAGAAGGAGAACACCAGTCAAAAATAAAGTCAAAGGGTTTATAACAAACTCAAGCTCAAAGTCATCTAGGCAATTTACAAGACCAAATGATAAAGATACATGATCACCAGGGGTTGTCCAAGGTGACAAAATAAATTCCAGCAAATTAACATAAAACAAACTAAACATTTAAGAAGAACATTGCACATCATCAGCAAAGATAGCTGTAATACAGAGAGTAAGCTTTGCTCAGGATTAACAATCACCAGTCAATTCAATTTGTACTTAATTATAATTTAGCAGAGCACAGGGAAAACTCTACTGTTGGCCAAATCAGGGAAATATATGTGTGGAGTGAAACACATACAGGCAAAAAACAAAAAGACCAAAAATAGTTTGAAAAAAAGAAATCTCAGGCAAAAGGGTATTATCTTAAGTGGCCAAAAGATAAATAAAAAGGGAAAGTGTCTGCATATCAGAAGCTCGATCAAGAGTCTTGTGAAAGGGGTTAGAATAAAATCTCTAAGTCTCAAAGGGGCACCTTCCATCTGTATGACTGAAACAATTGCACACAATGGCATTCCATTTTCCACAATGTTCAGTGTTCAAGGTCAATAAGAGATGTTCTCTCTATACCTAAACAATAGGGCCTATTACCAAAATCTAGTCTTCTCATGGAACAAAATCTGAAAGAAAGCTCATGTTTCAAACAAATGAATCAACATTTCCTGCACAGTTACGAATTACAAATCCAACAGGCCTCACTTAAGCTAAATTAATGCAATACATTGAATTAATATGTTTTAGTAATTACACTTTATAAGTCAGACGTATGAATTCATTGTTAACAATGCTTCAATAATATGCATGTTATATTAATTTTAAACAAAAATAACTGTCAATACATCTCTTTGGATATGATAGAGAGGTACATTGCTTTCATTTTTGCACACATTTTTAATTCATCAATCATTAGAAATTCAATGCTGTTTCAATATATTATGTTAGTCTAAAGCCTAATCTATAACATTAGACCATTAACATCTTTCAAATACTTAATTTAATTCAAATACCTCCTAATTCTACAGTGTAAATGAATGCACATTAATAAAACATGTCAGTGCAATTCCTACCTTTTATCATTAGTGCTTTGATTAACATAAGGCATAAACTGTCACATTTTGATGACTTTTGTGACATGATGGACTACACCAAAATTAAGGCTACATCAACGGTTTAAGTAACCCCCTTTTAATTTTTCTGAAGAGTTTGGGGGCTGGAAGAGACAAGGGTCCCCACTCCATTCTGATCCAATCTGATCAATTTGCCTGATATCAGCACATTCTGTATGCATTGAGGCAGTCTGATGTTACATCTGTGTGTTTTCCAAACTATCACTGCTTTAGGAATTTTTTTTATCAATATTGTTATAAAATTATATTTTAATTTTGTTAAAAGTGCAATAAGCCTCATTCCTTTCTCTTGTTTTTTTTTTATTTTTTTAAATCAAATACAATTATTAAACGCAAAAAGAAAATGGATTCAATTGAAGACTGGGAATATGTCATTACAATATGTATTTTTATTTTTATTTAGCCTGCAATGCATTTTACATGTTTTTTTTCATAATCTCCATAACTAACATTCTCGCATCTGTGCCCCTGTCCAAGTAAGACAGCTGTTCTTACGACGAGAACGCAGATGTGGTGGTTTCCTTAGTAACTAACATCCCATGATTTCTCTAGCAACAAGAAACAGTGAAAGCTCTTTGAACTCATTCTATCATGTGTTAGGTTTCTTTACCCTCTTGTAGTGACGTTTCGTATGCACGAGCAATGTCCCATTTTATTATTAATGTCATGTAAATAAAAGGCGAAATGCAGCTACATAATAAACCAAAAATATTCCAAGATTCGGTTTTCCTCATTTCATGTGGAACTGGAAATATGCTAAAGTTCTTCTAAACATGTGTATGCAGCTGTTGGAGTCAGTTTTGATTAGCTGCACACACTTATTTTTTATTTGTTAGTTGATTTTTCGTATTTACCGTTTCTTACTAGCACTTGGGTTAATTTAGGAGGCGTGAGACTACACCTCCCTAATTACAATCAGTGTGTTTTTAACCCAGTAGTGTTATATACAAAGTTATGAAGGTGCAATCTCATTTCCTATGGAGAGAAAATTGTAGCCTTTACAGGGGAATACACAAATGAGATATTGTTTTTTCGTCAAGGGATGAACATTCGAGCAAGAAAGGCTGGTAAATATTGGAAGTTTCATTGTTAGAAGTGCCAGCCACATCAAGGCCCATATTTATGGAACCATAGCGTAACCTTAGCGCCATTCATTTTGGTGCTAAAGCGGTGCTAACATAACTCCATATTTATATTTTGACGCAAGACCCGTCTAGCATCAAAATATTGGAGTAAGCACCATTTTTAGGATGTGCGAACCCACCTTGCATATCACTGAGATGCAAGGTAGGCGTTCCCATCTTAAAAATGACCATAGTCTCCCAGCGCCATATTTAACTCCCGGCGCAAAAACAACGCGTGGGTGGGAGGTGGCCCTAAATAATGACACCAAGATTTAACGCCTGGGTCAGACCAGGCATTTGAGTGCAGGTACGCCCATTTCCATGGCTAAACTTCATGGAATGGGCACCAAGATGCCCACCCCAAACCCCAGCAACACCACCACCCACACTACAGGAGGAGGGAGCAGTTGCAGGTAAGTGTTTGTGTATGTGTGTGGTGTGCCACTGGGGCCGTATACATGGGGCTCCCTGCCTGACACTGGGTATGTAGGTCTTTCCCAGGGGGCACTAGTCCCCTGTGGTGAGCATTGAGGTGGTGGACATGACTCCTGTCTGTACTTAGAAGGAGTCATGTTTTTGGCTGCTTGTGCATCAAAAAATGACGCTAGGCTGATTAACGGCAGAGATTTTGCTGCTAACCAGCCGAATGTCATTTATGACCCACTAGTGCCATTCCCCCTCATGCCCCCCCAGGCTAGCGTTTTTTATTTTTCATGCTAGCCATTCCTTAGTGCCAGTGTGTGTCATTTCATAAATGTGGCGCTCGGATGGCTTTAAGAAATGGCATTAAAAAACAACGCACAACTGTGTTAGCCTAGTTGTGTGCCATTTTTCATAGATCTGGGCTCTAGTGTTTACATCTTTTGTAATTATTGTATCTTTAGCAGTTGACCACCAGGCACAGGGTGTAACACTGGCTCCTGAGTGCAGAGGGGCCACCAACCATTCAGCGCCCCCAGCCCACCAGGGGTCTCCTTTTCAACCCAGGGCGTATCGATATTTGTGAGTATTAGAGACTTGGGGTCCCTTATCACATTCTGGAGGAGGAGAGGGCATCACTTTGTTTCATGCCACGGTCCAGGTGATAGAAAGATTAAAATATATTAACTTACCAAAGAGCCAAAATTCTTGTCAGGACTATGTAAGAACATTTTTTTCTCTTTGCTTTCTCAAAACATGTATTCATGTTCTGAAAATGAAACGGGAATGGATATTTATTTGAACTCCTGTTTTAAAATTGAAAAATAGGCTTTACAAGTGTATTAGCGACAGTACTTTCAGTGGTTTATTTTGGTTTAAGAAGCTGTGCATGAGAAGAGACTTTGCTAAAAGGCAGCGGATGTTTTGATCATGCATTCAACTTTATTGTTGAGAAATATAATAGAATCGATTCTATAAGACACTTTGGAAATAAAAGTGAGAATGTGTCGTCAGGACTGGGGTTACCCTCCTACAAACACTATAAATTGTACAGCTTTCATTTAAATGATATGAAGAGCTAAATTGCATCTAAGCGCTGAGGCATTAGATGGTTTATGTTGCAACTCTAGATACGGTGGACATAGCTGGACTGGTTACAAAGAGAGAGAGACTAAGTGCAAGGAAGGATAACTAGCATAACAGTAGATGGATTCAGCAGTGGATCCCGTGTTGCCATGGACATGGAAACATCCAACAGGTAACACATAGAGAGAAAGAGGATGCAGAAGCATGCTATGGTTCGAACAGAGGAGTCTTGAGTCTCGATCTGAATTGCATCCATGATTGAACGGTGCTGATATGCTTCAGTAAATTGTTTTGGAGGTGGGAGCTGCTGTAGATAAAGATTGCTCACTCCCGTGTTTTGCATCTAGTTTTGTGGCTAACAGGTGATGATATTGAGCTAAGTGTAGGTTGCCTGTTGGGCTGTATTTCAGAACATTTTCCGAGAGGTCTGACAGGTCTTAGGGGCCGTTTCTTTGCGGCCGGGGATATTGTAAGTCGTAAGGCATTTTGCAAGTACCGAGTGTACGCTTTTGACTGGCATTCTCCTCCATGCCATATTTTGCACCCTTTGGTTTGTTAGGCTTGTACTCTGTGATGCAAGGCTGCAGAGCCGTCCATATTTGATATTGTAAGAATCTCTACTAAGGTGGAATGGTGTGTAGTGTGAATAAGTGGAAGAGTGTGCGCTTTGGGTTTGATTCAGTGAAGTGATGTTTTGACAGCTGTTCCCTCTTGTGCATTCACATGGAGGTCAGCTCCCCACATTTCTCCCATGTTTTGTACTTTTAAATGGAAAGCATTCATCAAAGAAAGTCGGTGGTGGGCACATTGTGCATGTTGAGGAGGTGTGTTGGGCTTAGTACCATAACTTCAATTTTTAGTTATTCATTTTGAGGTTGC
Source organism: Pleurodeles waltl (assembly GCF_031143425.1). Lineage (NCBI taxonomy): Eukaryota > Metazoa > Chordata > Amphibia > Caudata > Salamandridae > Pleurodeles > Pleurodeles waltl. The sequence goes on from NC_090443.1 coordinate 847,976,101, forward strand.
CTCTCAGGTCCATGCTCTGAACCATCTGTGGTAGTCACCTATTGTTTCAAACGGTTTGGATGAACTCTTTCTTTCTGTAAATCTTGTGTATGCATATGAGCGAAAGTTGGGGAGTTGGTAGCAGGTTCTTTAGTGGTTTAATTCAGATGTTAAAGAGAAGGGGAAATAAAGGTCATCACTGAGAAACTCTGCATTTGACCTTGTGTACAGGGGAGTCAAGTTGCCTCATTCTCAGCTATGATAATGTTTTTCCAGAAAGAAATTAAAACATTTGGAGGACTTGTTTTATGTTTTGTCCACCACTTGAAACCTACACAATTGTAATTGCAACTTAATTATAATTACTTAACTTTCATCCGCTTTTCTGACTGTAGTGAATCCTAGTTTGTTTTAATGGGATATAGGAGTTAGCCCACCCTTTAGCTTGCAGACTCGTGCCCCGTCACCTAGTGACTTTTACTCTACTTAGCTTGCTCTGTTTTAGCGCATTTATTGAATTAAATCTTTTAAGATGGCTGCCTTGTTTTTAATTAGGCCCATGTTTTAGTTTGCTTTATCAGTGCTACTGCGCTAAGGCGTCAATATCAAGCAACAAAGATAAACAAACTGTAGGTGTTCACATTAGATGCTTTCCCTCTTCACACTTTTTAGGGAATTGTTTATATAAATTACCGTCCCAAGCAGATCTTGTTATCTATTGTTTGGGAACGGACCTACATTAGGGGTCAAAGTAGATCTGTATAAATACTCCTCACTTAAACAGATAGTCAGAGGGATTCCAACCAGATGCCATCGCTGCTATCTATGCTGCATGTCGCCTTGACGCTGACCCAGTCTTCGTGTCCCTACAGAGTCTTAGCTAGAAATCTCATTACAAGGTAACAAGGGTGGGGGACTCTTCTCATGGACACCGCATTGGCAGATTAGGTTTAACATACCTAGCTCTCTTTTAGGATAGAGGTTAGGCTCACTAAGCTAGGGTATTAGGACATATCTCATACTTTGTCATTACATATTATTGCAAGATGGTGGGGGTCTTTGTATTAATAACCCTTGTCTTTACCATTCTGTTTCTTGTACTGTTCATTATCATTGCAGCCCATGCAACTTATCGCAGATTGCAGTTTTGCTAAATAAAACCTATAGAAACTTTACTGCATCTTCTTCATTGCCTGTGCTTGAATGAGACATGGTGTTTATGTGAGAAAGAGGTCATCTCCGTTTAAACACGACATTCCCTGGGATGTCACACTCTTGAGTCTATGCATAAAATATGCCAAAAATCTCCTTTTTCAGTTTGGGTTTTTGGTGTAGTGCTACTTGTGAGCCGGGAGGTTTGGGACAACAGTTGTGACTTGTTGTAGGACTGGCATAGTCGCCTACAAACATAAGTATTGTCATCCTTAAACCAGCAGTCTTGCCTAGAGCAAAAGTCCATCTACGACATACCTAAACAGGCAATAAAAACGTATGGCAATCTCTCTCTTTTGCTGCAACAAGTTATCAGAGCAGAGTTAATATTATTGCATATCTGCAGTTTAGTGCCTAGAAGAGCGATAGAAATCAGTGTTCTTGGCCCATTATGTTGCAGACTTATGATTTCACCCTCCTGAAATGAGAGAGTGATCCTATTGTGATGGGATTGGATAGAAAATGTGATTAGCTGTGTCCATTTTTAGTTCCGCACATTGAGATATTGTCACAGAGAACTGCTCAGTTTCCAAATGGGTATTTTATCAAATGTGATTCTTTCAGTCATCATCTTATAGCGCACTTTGGTCCTGATTTATATTTTTTGGGCGCAGCATTACGGTCATTTATTGACGCAAAAGCGACGCAAACTTACAAAATAGAAATGACATTTAGTACGTTTGTGCCACTTTTGCGTCAAAAAGCAGCGCAAATGCGGCTCTCAAAAAAATATAATTATGGGCCTTTATGCTCAATAACTTCATCAACAAAATAACAAATATTCTGGGTATTCTATCACTAAATTCTTGCCAAACACAAAAATATAACCAATGCGAAAGAAACATGCATTTTGTGAGGCAGTCCAGAAAACCGAACAGTTCATGCAGCTCTTTTTAGGATTTACATTCTAAGTTCAATTCTTTTTTGAGTTGATCTTGTATTTCCTCAAAAAGATTTCGTCATGTACTGTGATTAGGAATGTACCAAGATACTGTTGGTATTTTTTACTTTTCTTCTTGTCCTCTGTGATACCAGATGCCTTTTGGCATATTCTTAACATTGTACAAACGCCTTTTTCATTGTACTCCCAAACTTTGAAAGTGGTGTGCATCCCTCAACCGTACCTAAATCAGTGTTGACATTTTAATGCCTTTATTTGCTTTTATATTGCTGCTGGATGTACTCTCAAGTTCTTAGCTTTACAGTTGCTTTGAAAGTGTCTGATTTGTGTTTTTTTTTAGAATTTTCTTTTGGACTTCGTTTTATTTTGTGCATTGGTACTGTATTTTCTTCATGCTCATCTTCAATCTACTTTACGTATTATTGATGTAAGGCTTGTCGACTCCCAGTGCCAGATATGCAGCGTTTGGAGGTTTATGCAATTGGTTAGAACAGCTGACCTTAGAATATGGGGAACTAGTTTCGAATCAAAGTCTCGGCTCAACATCATGTGATTTTGGGCTAATAGACTGTTCCCAGAAAGGACTTAGGCCCAGATTTATGATAGACTAGCGCTATTCCACCGCCACATTAGCATAATTTTTTTACGCTAATGTGGCGTTCTAAGGGCAAAAATGCTGTGCCATGTTTACAAAGTGGGGCAATGCTTGCATAGCATCACTTTGCAACCCGTTGCACCACATTATGCCTGCGCCAGGCATAATATATGCAAGGGGCGTCCGGTGCTCGGGGGTCTGTGTGTAAAAATGGCGCAAAGGAATCTATAAGATTCCTTTGCGCCATTTTTATCAGCATTTTTTAACTCCTGCTAAGTGCAGGCATTAAAAAGAGCCCCCTGTTCTGTTCAATGGACCTCTGGGTGCTTTGCAGGATTAGCATTGTTAGGAATGGGGTCTTTGATTGGCAGTCAGGTTACCCCCCTGTCCAAGCAAGGACCCTCACTCTAGTCAGGGTAAGTCACACACAATCCAAATTATCCTGTGCCCACCTTCTTGTAGCTTGGCACTGAGCAGTCAGGCTTAACTTAGAAGGCAATGTGTAAAGTTTTTGTGCAATAAAGCATACAATAATAAAATATAGCACCATAAAAATACATCACACAGTGTTTGGAAAAATATATAATATTTATCTGATAAGTTGCAAGTCAAAACGATTAAAATGCAATAAGTAGATGTTGAGATATCACTGTAAAAGTGATATAAAGTTTCTTAAGTCTTTTAAAAACAAGTAAATGTCTCTTAAAAACAATAAAGGTCTCTTGCAAGCACAAAGTACCTGGTTCACGTGCAAAATCTCCACAAGGGATCGCAGAGGAGGCGATGCGTGGAAAACGGGGAGTTGTGCGTCGGTTTTGCCCTTCGCACACTGACTTGCGTCGTTATTTTCCACGCAGGGGAAGGCTTTGTGTCGTTTTCCGGCATGCAGACTTGGTTCCTCTTCAGGTGGCGAGGTTTCCTAGCGTCCCAGGGACTGTGCATGGAATCCTGAGCTTGCGGAGCGAAGTCATAAGCGCTGCTTTGATCCAGTGGGCGTTGCGTGGTAATTTCTCTCGCACGGCAGGCACCGCGTCAATCTTCTCTCTGGAAGCCGGGCTGCATCATCCCGGATCGGCTGTGCATCAATCCGGTGGGCCAAGCATCGAAGTTCCGGTCGCAACGCAGGTGCTGCTTCGATCTTCTCCTTGCGAAGTAGCGCTGTGTCGTTCTGTTCGGCGTGCAGTGAATTTCTCACCACGGGGCTGGCTGTGAGTCATTTTTAGCAGGCTGTGCGTCTAATTTTCATCGCACAAGGAGTCCAGTTGCAGGAGTGAAGTCTTTTTGGTCCTGAGACTTCAGGGAACAGGAGGCAAGCTCTAGCCAAGCCCTTGGAGAGCACGTCTCAGCACAGCCAGGGAGCAGCAAAGCAGCAGGGCAACAGCAAGACAGCAGTCCTTGTCAGAAAAACAGTCCCAGTGAGTCCTTTGGGCAGCCAGACAGTTCCTCTTGGAAGGTCTGGTTCAGGGATTCTTCACAAGCAGGTTTCTTGTCCAGAAGTGTCTGTGAGGTAGAGTGTCTACCCCAAGAAGTGTCTAATGTCTGTGGGTTTGGGTGCTCTCCTTATATCCATTTTGACCTTTGAAGTAGGCTGACTTCAAAGGAAAGTCTCACTTGATTGTGAAATCCTGCCTTGCCCAGGCAAAGCCTCAGACACACACCAGGGGGTTGGAGTCTGCATTACACGAGGGCAGCACAGCCCTTTCAGGTGCCAGTGACCAATCCTCTTCTCCCTCCTAGCACAGATGGCTCATTGGAATATGCAGGCTACACCCTAGCCCCCTTTGTGTCACTGTCTGGAGAGAGGTGCAAACAGCCCAACTGTCAAGCTTACCCAGACAGGGAATTCACAAAAAAGCAGAGTCACAAAAATGGTTCAAGCAAGAAAATGCCCACTTTCTAAAAGTGGCATTTTCAAACACACAATCTTAAAACCAACTTTTCTAAAAGATGTATTTTTAAATTGTGAGTTCAGAGGTCCCAAACTCCACATGTCTATCTGCTCCCTAAGGGAATCTACGCTTTAAGGCAGCCCCCTGGTTAACCTATGAGAGAGACAGGCCTTCCAACAGTGAGAACCGAATTTGGCAGTATTTCACTGTCAGGACATATAAAACATAATAGTATATGTCCTACCTTAACCATACACTGCACCCTGCCCATGGAGCTACCTAGGGCCTACCTTAGGGGTGTCTTATATGTAGGAAAAGGGATGGGTTAGGCCTGGCAAGTGGGGACACTTGCCAAGTCGAATTTACAGTTTAAAACTGCACACACAGACACTGTAGTGGCAGGTCTGAAACATGATTACAGTGCTGTTTATGTGGGTGGTACAATCAGTGCTGCAGGCCAACTAGTAGCATTTGATTTACAGGTCCTGGGCACCTCTAGTGCACTTTACTAGGGACTTACTAGTAAATCAAATATGCCAATCATGGATAAACCAATTAAAAGTACAATTTACACAAAGAGCACATGCACTTTAGCACTGGTGAGCAGTGGTAAAGTGCCCAGAGTTCAAAAGCCAACAAAAACAGGTCAGGAAAAATAGGAGGAAGGAGACAAAAAGTTTGAGGATGACCCTGTAAAAAGGGCCAGGTCCAACAAGCATCAAAAGTTTTCATGCTAATCCTACAAAGGGCCAGTCAAGCGTCAAAAGTTCTGACAGTAGTACCCCTGACTACCACCATGCTGCACCATATTTTAAACATGGTGCCCACATGGTGGAGTTAGGGGGCCGCTAAGGGGCGCAAGAAAAGTGGTGTTGCACTAGGTATAGCACCACTTTTCATAAATCTGGGCCTTCGTGTCCTTAAGGTGCAGCTCAAATTCTCAACATAGTCTTCACAATTTCTTCAGCCAAATGGCCCACTTTAATACTGAAATAAGAAATATATGTTACTAGTGTACTGTTTTTTAGACCTATCCGTATAATTCTCTGGCATTCTTCTTGAGCCAAGTTGGTGCAGAGTAAACACTGAAGCCAAATTATTCAGCTCCATTTAACACACTAATTATTTGATTTTGGAGTTTTTCGTGCATAAGTTGAATAATATCATTGTACACAATTTTGGAAATATGGGAACTAATAACAGGGTAAATGAATTACCTGTAGGCACTTCAGATGCACAACACGTGCACTCTGCGCTTCACGAACCAAAGGGGCCTATTGTAATACCTTAAGAATTACCATCCTCATTTTACCTTAAGAATTAGCCTCCCCATACAAAGGCACAAGGAATACATAGTAATAAAAATGCAGCACGTTAGTGCTTGTATGTTATGAGGAGGAAGAATGTATTTTTAATACTTTTGTTATCTATTGTTTTTTCTATAATAGTTTGCAGGATTTTCCAATTTGTTAAGGCAACAATATCAAATTTTATCTTCAGCGTTTGTAAACGCAGCAAAGTGAGTTCAAGTAACCCCTGTTTTTCGCAAACCTCACCACGCGCTTATCAGTTTTCTTACCTTAATTAAATGTTTTGCTAAAACTGATTAGTATCCGAATTAAATTGAGCAAATGGAAAATAGAAATGAGTGAAAAACAGCAAGTGTGCATGCAGCACAGCGTAGGGCACGGGGTTTGAGTTTGAAATGGAGGAAGAGAATGCTTGCAATGAATGCAGTCTACCTTTGTTCTCATACAAAGGTCGCCTAAAATGCTATCTGAAAATGGATCTTTCCTGAATGACATAAGTGGTTTCTAGGCGATGAGTAATTTATTAGCCCAGTTCAAAAGTAGCTGAATGTTTACTGGTTTTAAAATGTACTAATGTGATATTAAAAGAGATGCTCACTAGTAGGGCAGAAGATGCAATACTTGACATATGGGAGCATAGTTAATAAAATGCATGAAGTCAAAGGCAAATATGGAAGTTTTTTTTAGGAACTTTTGTTTTTTTAAGACATACTCACATAAGATTGTCTACTGGTGGAATCCTGCTTCATCCGTTCACCTGATCAGAAATGAGGCAGTGTTAAAAAGGGATACCAACCTAGATTTTTTGGGAAGATCATTTGTAAGGGTGCTTCTTTGTGAAAAGGAAATGTGTATTGTCCAGCGCACTGTAGCTTTGGGGCACAGATGAGAGTCCAACACACATAAGAGAATTACACTCCTTTCTGCCACACTTTCTCAGGGAGCCGGATGGCCCAACACATTTGTAGTCAGTTGCAGGGCCCCCAAAGAGTTTGAAGAAGTCCCTGTTTATACCCATCCTTGCGTGATCTCCCAGCCAAAGCGCAAATGTACGATGTGTGGTGCCTCAGTTCTTATGCGTACAGGTCTTTGGTAGTCACAGCCTTCTGTATGGATACTGCTGTTTCCAGAATGTATTGTGAATTCACATATTTTAAACAAATTGGGACATCTTAGTTATATAGTATATTCTGCTTAAAAAGAGTGCATAGAACTATAAATGCATCTTTTAGAGAAATTGAGGTGTTCTCGTTTATAAAAGTGGTCTATTTGAAGATTGTTTGGCCAAAACTAAAAAAATATGTATTATGTATTGAGGGTATCACCAATGGAAGACCACATATTAAAAATAATATGGCAGCTATTGCATGAAACAGACAGACAAACCATGGATGTTGAGTTACCAAATTACTGACAATAGTAGAAATAATATCACATTCCAATTTTCCCTGATTTTATCCCGTGATGTTGAATCATATGACCTTGCTCGTCTGTTATTTTACAGCCTCTCTCACTTGTCTCCTAGCTCTGTCCCACACCCTCATTTGTTTTGTTCTCACTTGTCTCTCTCAATGCCACCTCTCTAGTGCTCCCACATGGCCCATGCCTCTCTTAGCTGTCACTTTCCCACCAGACTCTTTCTCACCACTTTCCCCACTGACTCACCTTCTCTTTAATTTCTCTTTATCATCCATCTTTTACCTATCTCCCTCCTCTTTCTCTCAGCAGCCTGTTTATCTTCTATTTCACACACCTGGCTCCCCCTCTCTGAGTGTCTCTCTAAGTTGTTTCTTTTTGGCATCTCCACCTTCTGTTTCTCAGTTGCCTCTCACATCCATTATCTTTTTTAAATATCTCATCTTTTCCTTATGTCATTCATATTCTTTCTCATTCGTTATAGTCTTTCTCAACTGTCTCACATGGCTCATCAACTTTCACCTATTATGGCTGTCACGAATAGCACTCACATGAGAGCTTGTCTTTACATAGAGTACTAACAAGAGGACAAACACTTTTATGCCAACAGAAAGTATCACTTGCTACTATGGCTGTCATGACCTAAGACTTCATTGCTGAATTGAGTTCAACATTGAAAGAACATTTTGGGCATAGTCTTAGAGACCGTAACTGAACTAAGATAGCATGATAGCATAGATCAGTGGTTCTCAAACTGTGGTCCAGGGACCCCTTGGGGTCCGCGACGGCTCCTCAGGGGGTTCGTGATTGGTTAGAAAATTAACTAATATTAACAGATTTAATAAAGTGTATATAGATAAAGTTGCTAAATGTACAAACGGAAATTTTAAAACATACTGTAAATATCAATACATTTGAAACTGTTGGCTAAAAAGTCAATTAGTATCCTCAGATTGATTCGTGGGAGCAGTGCAGGTGCATCAAACAGAATACATTATGGACGATGTGTGACTTTAATTTAAATTATAAAAGCTCCAACCTTCTTGTGAAATTTTGTTTTTTTGTTTTTTTTGCACATTAAAAAATGTGTTTCATTGGTGTATGTGTTTGATAGAATACTTGTTTCTGTATTTTTTGTGTATTGTTTAGGATTTCAAATCATCAACAATGTAAAAGTCTGGGTCCCTGGCTACCAGTAATGTCTCAGTGGGGGGGTCCCTGACTTCCAATAATGAATCAATGGGGGTCCACAGAATTCAAAAGGTTGGGAACCACTAGTGTAGAGAGACCGATCCTTAATGTTTCCTTCTGGTGTGTACATAAGTAGCATTACCTTATTATGTACTTCTATTCAAATAGAGACCTGATCCCTTTTCTCCAGCACCAAAATAGGAGACATTTGCTTTGAACTTTGGTAAGCATTTGTGATAGTGTGAATTTCACCAAAGTGGTGGATTACCTTGTTCGCAACACTGACCTGCTTGAGTTGTCACGAGTGTACATATCAGTATATATGTACTTTTACACTTCTCTGATGTTATTGTGAAGAATATATTCCCTAATGGTTGATAGACTTATTTTTCAGAGCAATAGCTACCCACCCAGAGAAGCACAACACCTGGCATACACTGAGATTTCCCATGCTGCATTTGGTAATTGATTTTGATTTTCTTTTCAAGCAGAGAGGATACCTCTGTCCCTAAGACTGTCAGCTACAGCTCTTGCAGGGTGACACAATGGCAGAAACATGTTGACCTCTGCTGATGGGTCAAATACATCCCCACTTATTTTTGTAGCCCTGGTGCAAAAGACAGAATAAACCTCAAAGCCTAGCCTGGAGATAGTTTTAAATCTAACTATTTAATTCCCTTCTTCACGGTCACCCCCATACCACACAACATGCGAGTGGCAGCATCCCAAAACCCCACACAGATTTAAAAAAATCTCTTGAGCTCACCAACAACACACTAAGTTGTAGCTCACACTTTAGTCGGTTCTATCAATGCCAGGAATGGCCCGAAGATGAAGCATAGCACCACAAAGGTGGGGGAGGAAAGTTCGCCCTGATAGTGAGTACCCATCACGCTCGTTTCCTACAAGGTGGTAGTCAATATTTATGTGATTTATCATCATCTCTCATGCCTGTTAATCTCAATCACTCCCATGTTGTTCTTCTTTCTGTCTCCCAAACAAACGCACACCTTTTCTTGTCTGCAGTGTTCTTTTCTTTTTCCTCCCCTTAGTCATTGTATCCTATTTTTTCACTCTCCCTTTCTCTCACTCTTTTCCTTCTACGCCAACTTCCTGTCTCCTCCTCACATGCGCACAAATATCCAGAGACTTGGAGATTCCTTTTTGCTTGAGCCCTCTTCCTCAGAAAATACATTGTTTATTTGCAGGTTTAATACTTTCTCCTGTGATCCTGCTGCACGTTGTTTTTCATGCCTTCCTGTACTGCGATGTTATCCACAGGGTACTTCCGATTATAGTTAATTCCTAACACATTTATTCTAATAAACATAGTCACATGCCCTTGGTAAATGCAAGTTTCCAAAGTATCAAGGCTCATACGATCCATTGTTTAACATTTGGCCAGCTTTTAGGATATCTGAAGCCAAATGTCACAAGGGCAGTGTCAGGTGTAGAATGGGGTAAGCCAGGGCTCTCAGCCGTGGCCCCAGACATCCCTTTGACATGAGTGAAAGACAAGATGATGTATTTGCCAAAAAAGTTTCCCTCATCTAAATGCAACATATTGGATCACTCTTAAGTGAGACAAAGACACTTTGTGAGTAGGGGAAAATAATGAAAGGTTTGCAGTCATTTATGGCCACTAATGATGGTAGAACCACTCATATTTCTTCAACTATTTCTGGCATCAATTTACTCTTACTGTTTTCAGTGATGTATATTTGAAGAACAGCAGAGAGAAACCTCATTAAAAATACACGGGTTATACATGTGAATAATAAACTAATAAAAACAAAATCAACTTAAAATGAAATAGTCTGCTAAGGATTTAACAAGCACCAAACCTCCATCTTTCGAAGGATGTCTAATTTTAAGATATCCTATTGTTAGTGCCCAGTTATGTGAATTCTGGTGGTGTTTCTTCAACAGAGTTGGGCAGAACAATCTTTGAATGATCAGAGAGCCTCCAAAAATGCATAGCAAATTAAGTGTTTACACTTTTTTTTATTGCTGTACACGGATAAAATGCCTATTTCAGTTACCGAATGAATGTTGTAAGATATGTTTACTTATATTACACACTTCTACAACCAGTGTGTAGTTCTGATCAGTTCACCGTTTCCCCTGATATGGATGTATTGTTTTCATAATAAGGTTGGTACTGTTTGACAAATCTGCATGAGCCTTTCCAAAACAAAGTCCATGTTTGTGCTCAGCAGTGAAGGTTTCTCACAGATCCATCAAGTGGGAACCAAAAAATAGGGGGTAAAAAATATTTTTTCTCATTTAAATTTCCATAGGATAATTTGCTCACCAGTACAAAAGAAAATGCTGAACGAAATTACACACAGACATGGCATAGAAAAAGAACTTTACTAAAAGAAGTGCCTTTATCTGATTTAGTGCAACTCCATTGAGTAATTTTTTAGAACTTTGCATTAAGAAAATGCTGGTATTAAACGGGGATAAATTATGAGCGCATAGGTTCTCGGTCCCCACCTCCTGAATAAAAAAAATGAAAGAGCACATACGGGGGCACCTTGACCAACACCTTTGTGGGGAGTCCCAACGGGAATCCCACTTTTAATAAAAAAAAGTAACAGCAAGATTTTTACTGCAATGTTCACGGATCCTGGGACTGGGTTCACAGCGCCCACAATGGCCTTTGAGATTTACAAATTCTGGCTAGGTGTCTTAAACATATGGCAAGATTTGTGAGTAAGGAATACTCAGCAAGCTTCCTGTGCTTATGCTGCTCTTTTGTTAGGTTCCATAAATTAAAATATAGGCTTGCAGACACTATTGAAGGCCCAACACAGGTCCATGAATTTTTCCACTGGTTCATGGTTCATGAGTACAAAGGCAAAACCTATAATACAGACCAAGAAACCTAAAATAAAAAGAAATGAAAGATAACCGAGCCTAGCCCTAGGTTGTTAACTGACCACAGTAGCTTGAGAATCATTTGATGTGGTATTTGATAAAATAAAACATGAATGAAAAACATCTAAATGAAGGTATAAGAGACCTCTGAAATGTCAGAAATTCACTGAGAAATCACAGTTAATGCATAGATAGAGTTACGAACTAAAACAAAATAACCTGATATTTGGGAGGCATGACCACAATTGTAAACTCGCACAGCAGGCCTGCAAACCATAACTTGAACAACAATTGAAATGCTCATGATGTCACACTATACTGTATGTATCAATAAGTACCAACATTTAAAACCACACTAGATTAAGAAGCAACACACATTGAAACCAGGGGTACATAATTCCAACTTGTCATATCAAGGGTGAGGCTATCACTTGCTAGTTGTTGAAAATATAGCGTAGTCCCAGATTTTTGCCTTGACTGTTTTTGTAAGCTCTAGACGTCTGTGTGCTTTACCCCTTCTAACCAAAGACAAAGTGGTATATTTAACTTACATATAAGTCCCTTGTTTATGTACAAGTGTACCAGGGCTTGTAAGTTAAATGTCACCAGTGGGTTGCAAAACCCATTGTGACACCAACTGCAGTGACAGTGCAAATGTAGGCCTACCATTTGTACTCTGGCTGCTAATTGTTTAAACTGCAAGGCAGGGTGCATGGTATTTTAAAGTAGGACATGTAGAAGTTTATTGTTACCCATGTGTTTACAGTGTAGCAGGATAGGCTGTTGCCCAGAAAAGCATTGTGAGACAATATTACATTTTAATAATGTTATCTCTTGCTACACCTATACAATTAAATATTGGACTTTTTTATTACAAGCCCAATTCACTGGTGAAGTCTGATTTATGATAAATATTTTGGAAAAAATACTTTTAGAAACTTAACTTTTTCCAGCAGAAAAACCTCTGGAGGCCCATTTGCATGCACTCCAACTGTCACCTGGCATCTGAATAACCCTCTAGATGTGGTGTGAAAGCAGCTCCCAGAGAAGTAGAAAGGCCTTTGGTGTGGGGCAGGTATGTCTGTTTCTCTGGCTGGAGGACTACCTGGGCTGTGCAAGGAACTTCATTACATTCAAAGAGGTCTTCCCAATTTTCAGACAGATGTTAGCTGTGACCTTGGCAGGCCTCTTCTTTGTTCCCCTAGTCAGATGGGTACCTATCCCCGTTGGGGAGTAGCTACCATTAGATCTGGTTTAGAGTGACCACAGAGGAGGCGTTGCTCATTTCCCTGGTCACAAACCTGGGCTGGAATATGGAGCTCTGTCCAGGGGAAGAAATGTTCTGCCATCTTGGTTTTAAGCAGCGGGGTGTGGGATTTTTTGCAGTAGGAAATACTGGAAATGCTGCAAACATTACTCCTGGTTCTTCTACCTCATTGGCCAATAAAGAACACCGACAGTACCCTTCTCAGAACACTTTCTGAACCTGTGCAAGAACAAAAGAGGACTGAGCCTGTTGTCTATGACTTGTGAAGAGCCTTAAAGACTGCACCAGCTCTCCCTCTTGTACCCTCGACAAAGACATGGACTCCAAGGGTCATAAGGTTGACCACCCTTTTAAGGTACAGGAATACAGAAATAATTACAAGAGGCCTTTTTCTGCAACTGCCAAGCTGACCACTTCCAACTGGACCTGCACCGGAGTTTGCTGCTGGCCTCTGATGGAGTGAGTCTCCCCCCGCCAAGTGCTGTTCCCTAGGTCTTGTGCCCTTGGCTGGTTTCAAAGTGTACTACTCATATCAACTCCTGAGACCTGGAGCTAAGAAACCTTTTGGCTTCCAGAACCTCTTGAGGACCAGGTCCAACCTGCTAAGCTGTTCTGGCAAAGGTACCTTGCCTTTAGCTCACAAATTCTGTTTGCTCCCCTTGAAGCTTTTCAACAGCAGCGGATCTGATTCAGCTAGGTCTCACGGAGAAGGTATCTAGCCTTGGGAGCCCTCTTCTACAGCAGCATGCAGCTGTGCTGACTGGCAAAATCTGAGCTAAAAAAAAAGTCACTAAATCCGAATGTAGTAGTCTTAACCGGGCAAAGGGCACAAATGTATTCAGTTGGCGGAGGACTTTCCTTGGTCATGAGGTTCAAAATGTTCCAACTTAAAGCTTTCATTGTGGAGCCCTCTTCTTCCACAGCCTGGTTCCTTGCCCTGCAGAGGAATTTTGACTTCCATAACACAGACTGAGTCCGAAGGTAAAATGTTTGGCCAGGTCAAACCTTGTTACTGCATCTGACCCCACTTCATTGTGATTGCCCTTAACTTGCGCTTATGTTCACAGCTTGATAACTGCAGTTGCGGCTTACTGTTTTTTGACTGTATTTTTATAATTACATTAAAAAAAACTCCAGTTTCTCCTATCGTAATTTTGTCATTTGATGTCTTTTTATTTATTACCATTGCTTGATTCTTCTAAATTGGTAGGGATTCTTCTTATTGTTTTGCATTTCAACTTTATTACTGTTTCAGTACTGCAAAAATACTTTAGACATCACCTTTAAGTTAGCCTCTCTGCTTTGTGCCACAGTTACCAGGGAGTTGATCTTAGGTGTATTTAGGGACCTTTATGATTCACCCTAAAACGATTAAGATTGTTATTTGAGAGAGTACTTCCCTATCTCAACTAACAACCCAACTTCTTATAAAAATGTTGTTAATGCCTGCCGGCCCTTCTGTGGCCTTCCCGCATCGAGAGAGTCTCCAATGAGTTTCTCGATAGGACACTCAACCCTCAGTTTTGGTGATTCTATTCACTGCGTTTTTCCAAGTCTAGTCTCAATAGTGTGATGTCCATGCCCACTTCGCTGATGTTGGCTTCAGTGCTTCCTTAGAGGACTGGATGCCTTGCAGGATTATGGCTGTCTCTTGTGTGACTCATGAGACCATTTCATGCTGTAGTTTTACAGCTCCCCTCATGCTTCTCTGATCGTGTTCACCAAACGTTAGTCATCATTGGATATTACATGAATGTCCATGTATTGAGACCTGTGATCCTTACAGTGCCTTGTTATTTTATTTTCTGTCCTTGCTCTGTACCAATCATTCATCAGCCTGGTATGTGCCCACTTCAGCTAAGGGTGAGTGTGACCCAGACCCCAGCAGGTCGAGAATCAACCAGCCCTCCCACAGCCTGAACTGTTTGGGCATTTCTTCTCCCGACCTCTCAGGCTTGAACATTCGGGCTGAGAGAAAAAAGCAAGCAACCAGGATGTCTGCATTGTGGCACATTATTATCTCTGCTGACACCGGGGAGTGACACAGGAGTGTGCCAGTGTGTTGTGCTCTAGCATCTGCACATACACGAATTACTCACTCCTTGGTCCCTTGGGTTCTCAGAAGCCACTCACAGCTACCAGACAGCCCCTTATGCCACTTCTAATGCCTTGACTCTTGGGGTGATCCCAGCATCACTACCCGCCTTCTGTCAGGCCACAGTCTGCTCACCAATTTTCGGCAGCACCATGATCCTACACATCCTACTGCTGTCCACCAATCTCACAACACCTCTGTGGCAATTTCTGGTTGCTGCTTGCCCAGAGGTACATCACTCGACTTCTGTTGGTAAGGTGATTTTCACCGAAATATATGTTGCTTTTGGTGTTTCAGTGTTGCTACTTTGAGGAAGAAATTCAAATGGTAGCACAGATATTACCAGATTATGAAAGGATGCTGTGCAAAGCTCTACTAGTTAGGGCCCACCATCTTAGCCAGCAATCAACGCCACCACCTCTTTTGAATTTTGACTGTTAGAAAGGGAACTGCATACCCATGGATCTTAGAAGCAATAATTATTTTATATTCTTGAGTAGAAAAGGCTTTACAGCAAAGTATCTGAGTAGTAGTGCTGCATTCAATGTGCAATGTGCCAATTTTGAAATTCCATGGTGAAGGAACATCATCAAAAAGCAGTTCGGTGTTATCTGACATCATATACTTGTTTGCCATGTATTTATACAGTGCAAACCTAGCTACGAGCAGCAAAGCACTAACCTGCAGTAATTGTGTAGACTGCATCCCGTTGTAAAGAACAAAAGGTTTGTAGACCTTGACTCTGGCTGACGTTTTTAAATACAGATCCGAAAAGCCTTAAATAAACCGGAAACTAACATACCCGCTGAAAGTACATTTCAACTTATATCTAGCACACACCCATAAAATGGCCAGAAATAAGTGTTTTTATCACTTTCTTTAGCATTGTTAACGCTCAGCCTTTTTCTGGAATGTGGTGCTTTATTACCAAGGAACGCTAAACCAAGGTAGACTTCAAACTGAAGCTGGTTATTTCAGGAAGCGATGATTGTAAAGATTCATAAACAAGTTTTAGTTATGTTTTGATTTAGCGGCCTCGTCAGTAAAGCAGCAACTGCTCTCTCCTTCTGAGTTAACACTATAGATTTAAAAAGCCGGAATACAGTTTATACACTAAATTGGATATTACACACTATCTGAAATTAATTCTGCCTTAAAGTGGCCATCTATTGTATGAAGTCACAAAAGACCTCAAAACACCATCTGACATCATGAAACAAAACAACCTTCTAGCATGTCTGTTGCTGATGATTGTTGGAGATGGAGGACTTGAAGAAATGTTTTCTTAAAACTGGGTGACCCCTTTAATACTAAGTTAACACAAGACTTCTAGGAGAGTGGATAAGGTTATCGAAACCATTCAACACCTGTAATTTCAAGGGATCCTCTATTAATTTTGTTATATTTAGAGTTCGACCTACACGTTAGTTTATTGTAGAATGTGGCAAGCAGAAAGTGATTGCAACCTAAACTGACCAGCATTACAATTTGTGAATGATAGAAAAAACCTCATATTTATCTGACATCTTGAGTGCACAAGGACAATACTAGGAAAATGTCCGCTGAAAAGCCAAGGCAGAACATTACCAAATACTTTTTTCAATCACAGTGTTGCAAAGGATATTGCTGACTTCGACTATAAATGCACTTTTTAAAGTTCTTATTAGCTACCTTCACAAAATGTAAGTGCGTTTACCTGAAATAGTAAAAATACCAATAAAACAGCAGACTGTAGCCTGTGCAGATGGAAAGTTGCTTGATTTATGTGTTTTCCTTTTTATGTCTGAGTAAAAAACCTTCAATAAATTCAGCAGATGATGACGGCTGTTTTAAATTATTTCTATCACATTATGTACACATTGTGAGCAGAAAGGACATTTTGATCCATTATGCATGCACGGTTGAAAAGTATGGATGTGAAATTGTGGAATGATCAATTAGACAAAAATGAATGGTATACTGGATGGTATAAGACTACATCAAATCAGTCTGGTAAGTGGCTATCTCTGGTGCTTTTATTGGGTATCTCCTGGCCAGGAAGTGAAAGCAAAAGGCAGTATGGAGTAAATCTCTTCCAAATGGAGAAGCAACAAAGGAACATGTGTATTGGTGTGCTGTATTAGTGCAAACCCAGGCCTTCATAACTGCAGCTATTCTATGCAAATTAAGAACTAAAGATAGTGCTAACTGACTACTTTTTTACTTGTGGAATAGTTATTATTTATTCTTAGTGAAAACATGGTGTGAAAAGGGGATTATTAGTTGAGGGAGGAAATGATAGTCCACATCAAGTAATAATGCCACTTTTCTTTTTAGATCCAATAAAGTTTTTAGTAATTTAAACCTGAGCTCAGCCATTGGTAGCTATGACACAGAGCAGACAGGTTTAGCTTAAGAAAATGTGTAAGCATTTATAAGTATCAAAACAGTCAAACATTTAAAAACACATCTCAATAAAAATCCAATAAGGGTAACTGGAGATATGAATTTTTAAAGCTTAACTTAAAAAATATCTAAAGAGCATTATGCGTCAACATGGTTATATGGTTGCACTTGTCCAGAACCTAAGCATGATTTAGTATGGCTGCTCAGTAAATGTTTCTGTTGGTAATGAAAATCAAATAAAGTCTTTAGCATGCTGGGAATTTCCTGACAGAGAGTGACAGTATTTCTTCAATTTCCTGTTCTGGGCCAACAGGCTTTCCTTTGGTATCCCTGAACAGAGAAAAAAATGTAGGCACTTTCAGACCTAAACAGATTCGATGGTCTGATTTACATTGACGGATGGCGCAATAGCCAAGTTTGCCTGAGGTGCATTAACACCTAGTCCAATATCCAGCGGACCATTGTTTAAAGATTTCCACCAGGGGAGCCACCATAGGCTCCACTGTTGGAAACGTGGCAGTTCCCTCAACTCTAAACAGAACAGCAGTACCCCAGGTTGGTAGACTAGATATCCACCATGTTTGCTGTGGACTATCCTATCCCCCAATCTCTAAATGAGGCCCACAGTGTGCAGCACATGTCCAGGCAAGCACCATCAACATACAATATATATTTAAAGCAAAAATAATGTGACAGAAACTTTAATAAATAATGAATAATGCAGATGAGCTGAGTGATTTTGTAATGTAGGGATATTCAACAATGCCTGTTAATGTAAGGTATCAAAATAGTGTGCATGACAACGAGGCTAGGGACCACGAAAAGCTTCCAATACAATGTATGCTCCTTGTCATCCATATTAACCCACTATAAGTTGTGGTTACCTTACTGATCTTACTACTCATCTATTATTGGTGGGATATTTTCAGAAAAGGAACTCCAGGCACAGTCCTCTCCAATTGTCCCACTTCTACTCAGTAATTACAAGTGTCCATGTTTTCTATATCAAAATATAACTGCCCTTCATCTAGTGCCTATTGTTAAGTCCTAATAATAGGTAAATATAACCTCATGTGAAGAAACACTCCTAAATATCACTTTGTCACTGTGTAGTAAATAAAGAAATTAGGTAACATTCAGAAATCTTGTGTGAAGCAGTAAGTGCATGCTGTGATCAAGTATCATGTGGAACCTTTTTTGACTTAATAACGTGTGAGCATTTCTCGGAAAGGTAACCAGCCTCTCCCATGGCTTGGGAGTTATTCTGACTCGTTATTCCTTAGAAAACTGCTTACTCTCACTGATGGTTAAGGGCATTTCTTTGCACACAGCCAGTCACAGCAGCTCAATGAGGTTGAAGTCTGGACTTTGACTTGACTACTGCAAAGTCATTATTACTTTCTTGTACAGACATTTAGGGTCTCCTTATGAGTTTGGTGGTCCAAGGAGCGCCAGACTTGTGGTGACGGTTGGACTGCCACACTCCAGGTGGTCAGACCACCAGGGGACTGCCATCACCCCAGGAACATGGTTCCAGACGGGCAAATGTTGGTCAGGGTTCTGATTAGGCACAGCGACGCTGAACTCAGAGTTGCTGTGCTGATCACAACCTACCTACCGCCATCCTTTCCATGGCGGTTGCACCACCAAGGAAAGGCTGTGTAAAATGTGCAATGCTCTATACAATAAGATGAGAAGTCAACTTGAAACCCTGGAGTTATATAGCTTTCAATCTGTGCTTGAAAATAATTAAGGGACCAGTCCCTAAAAATCACTAGCTATTGCATAAAAACATATTATTAGTGTGTTAGAATGGACCAGAAAAGTAAGAGAGGGCCTAGCTCAGATGGGAAGAAATCTTAATTTAGAAAGATTTAATATTGAGGTGCCAAGTCTTCCTTCCATAAAGGAAGACTTGGCACCTCAGTCAGAAGAAGAACTAGGGATAAAGGATCTTGAATATGTATCATTAAAGAAATCTACAGTGCATTTGAAAGCATCTTGGCAGGAAGCTATGGTGTACCCTTATCTGGCAAAGTTACCTAATTATGCAATGTGTGATATCTTTTTAAGATTGAGGCTAGGCTTCACTCCATTACATACTTACAGTGAGGCACAGAAATGCCTGTTAAGTGAGGCGGTAGCCGGCTCAGGTGAATACAAAATAATACATATTACTATGCACTTTTTATATATTTGTTTATACTTTTTAGATTTGAGGCTTGCAGTTTAAAATCAGTTTTTATAAAATATTGGATTAGGACTCAATTTGATGCAATAAGGTTTTCATATGACACAAACGTTTTAGATGTGACTTGTGCTGTAAGAATTGTTTTTTTAAATGTTTTTATCTTCATGGGAAAGAATTAAAGAATTTTTGAGTTAATTGTTTTATAAATTTTATGTAGTGTAATTTACAGAATAGTTTGATACGTGTAAATGTTTTGAAGACCAAGATCTAAATAAACATAATTTTACTACTTTACCACCACTTAATACTCTAGACAACTGACAATGTTTCTGATTTTATATACAGGCTGTAGCATTTCAGAATGGCCAAGTATTTATGTGCATATGTTTGCCAGCACATGATTCTAATTATCCTCTTATCTGATATAGAAACAATATAGAAGCAATAAAGGTGCACTTTTTCACCATGAATATTGGTTGGTATTTTGTTTAATAAATTATATCATAGTGAAACGTATGTGTGTTATTTGTCACATGAGGTTAGATTTACCTTCTGGTAGGACATGGTGAGGACCAGGTAAATGTCAGATATATATTCATAATTAAATCATGGAATCTTAAAAGGGTGTACATTTTTCCTCTTACAGCTGATTTACATAGATATGTTAAACATACATTGTGTGCACTACCTGAGAAAATGCAATTGAAAGGTGAGTACGTTGGTGTATCCATCTATTAAGATGCAAAGCATAATTGTAACTACTCATGTTTAAGATATGCTTCAACTTCTGTATCCCAAGGGCATTATGAAGTCCAGTTGTATTCAAGTAGTTTTAGAATAGTGAGCAAATGTAAGCTCAAAGACAATAGGTGTGGCTTGCTTGCGCTTGCCTCTTTTGTCATACTGTACTCAGCAGGGTCGTCCATATTACAATATTTAAAAATATCTATCTTTATCAAATAGAGTTTGTGAAGTTAGATAGGTATGTCAGAAGAGGTAGCTGCAAGTGGAATGCTATTTTGTAGACTCTGGCAATTGCTGTAATAGTTTGGTGCGGTTCACATGAATATGTTGTTGATTATATACTATGGGAGCTGGTACAGTAAAACATGCTCCACCAGACCTGTCATGCAATTGGCCAAACAAGTCCTTGACACAGCACATCTCAAGTACTGCAAATGTAAAACATTACATTTCCAATAATAACCTAACATTAGATTCACAAAGATATGGCCCTTGAATATGATTATACACATTTAATGCTGCAAGTATTGACAATTCTAGGAATTAGTAAAGCATATTCTCTTGCTTAAAAATCTGTTCTGTTTTGGCAACACAAATGATGAAATAGGTTGTTTTACCCAGTAGTGGACTTTACTGGCTACCATTATTCAGAAGCTGCTTACTGTGCTATTTTGGATCCTGATATGACTATTAGTTGTTTTGGGCACTGTTCGTATTTCAAAAGTTCAAAAACCTTAGGTCTGTAATTCATGACGACACAGCTGATCATTATACTTTTCTTGTTGAAACTCCAACCAAAATCTTACATTGATAGTCATTCACTGTAGGCTATTCATCCAGCTGTGATAGCAAGGAAAAAGGACAAAACTATGTGGTCTGACACAACTCTTGTTCTCAATGAGATATAGCATTCAGTTGTCATTGCCTCACCCTTGCGTTATGTGAGAGGGATTTTAAAGTTTAATATTGAGAAACAGTAACTGAATTCCAGAACCCAAAAGACTACATCAGAATAGATGAGAAATGTAAAACACAAGCTAATTTTAATAAGTAAGACAAAGATTAGTTCACGTAAAAAAAAATGATGGTGGAACACTACGACCGCCACTCTGACAGACAGATGACTGCCTTATTTAGAGATCACCACCATGATCTCTGTATCGTCAGATGAATAGCATTGCTATGGTTCCTTTGAAGGTACCAGAGGGTTGGTAGATGGCTGCTGTCTGTTTTGGTGGTGGCCACCAAACATTTTGTTCTTCAGAAGTGAATTCCCAAAGTGAAATCTTGGTTTTTGCAAAATAAATATGTAAGGACCCCCCACTCTAATTGAGGTTCATTCCCAGGGCCATTGTTTTAATGTTTCTGTTTATCACCAAGAGGTTTTCTCTAATGGTGGTAGACAGAAAAAAAACATCAGACTGTAAGCCCTAAATGATTTAGGCAGTATTTTGGTTTCAAAGAACATACTTTTAAAAACTATAGTCCTACTCACTTCAAAGCTTGATTTGGTTTATAAAACGATGCACTACAAATATCATTTTCCATTTTTGATAATATTTAGACAGCTACAGAAAAGAATTGATGATGACCTTTTAGAAATCACAAACATATTACCATAGCATAGAAAAAGCTGACAATAATCCACAAATCCTCTGATTTTACTATAATGCTACCACTATAACAATTGTACCAATTTTATACGGGTTAATGTAACACTGCTTTACAATATAAGAATATTGCAAGACACCTTTATTCCCTGTAATACAGGGTTACACCACAAACCGATTAAATCCTTGTTGTGTTGTTCTTTCATTTTAAAGAGATCAGATGTTTGTAAGCAAGAAGAATAGCATTAGAATCTCTTTTGGAAAATTTAACACATCAAAAACAGTTATATGCTTGTTGTAAAAAGATGTTTGAGTCAGTTTAAAAAAACGCTGTAGCTCAGAATGTGTAGACATCGGCTAAGAGATTCTGTTTTTCTTATAAATATTTAAAGCCTGGGAAAATAGAACCTGTTGCCTTAAGTGCTTCCTTTCTACTTATCACTGTTCATTTAGAAAAATAAAGCAGAAAAAGAGCGTCACATTTTTTTCAAAGTGACGCTTTCTTTATGCTCTGTGACTTGCCTTTCCCCTTGGCTGCTGGTTCTGGAAGCAGGCATTGTAAAATATTTACAGTTGTGCGCCTCTGTCATTTCTTTTTTTATAGGTGACTGGAGACTTCTCAGATTTCCTCTAATAAGGAAAGTAGAAAAAATATTTTATACAGGTATTGCAGGCTCCCATTTAGTATAAAGTAATAATGCTATTTTTCCCACAGGTAGATGTCTGAAAGCCCGCTGAGTTGATGGAGGTTCATAGAGAATTAAAGTTAATCAACAACTTTTTTCTCACTGGGCAATCAAACCGTCCTTTTTGGTTTAGTCTGATGTAGACAATAGCATTTCTGTTGGTGCCACCCTGAAGCACTGACAGTATTTAATGGGAAAGCCAGGATGATTAGAGCTAGAGTTCTATGATGATTTACAATAGCACAGGATACAAAATGGGTTGTTAGTGACCTTGCTCCACCACTCCGCGCTACTGGGAAAGGGCAGAAATGACTGAATCTACAAGATACTTCCCATTTCTGTCTTCTCCCTCTGTGCTGGTGCACAAATTGTTGCCATGCACCAACGCAGGCACCCTGGCACAGTGCCTGCCTTGTTGGAATGATTGTTTTTGTGCAGAAAGGGACCTTCCTGCATAAAAACAATCACAAGAGGTGTTTTCCTCTTTCTATTTTGGTGTTGAATGCAGTACACATAGAAAGAGGGAAAAACAGAGAGAAATAGAGATATTTCTCCCCGTTGTGTCACTCGTACTCTACCCCCTGAGGTGACATAGGAATCTGACGCATTCCCAGACTTGTAAATCTGGGAATGCGTCAAGTTCCCCGGGGCTTCATGGGTGTTTCGTGGGAACACCCCAAGCAATGCCCATTGAATGCCCTTTTCATGCAGTGTTATGCATGAAAGGGGTCCATATTTACAAGGCCACGTGAGGTAACTTTGCATGGTCTTGTAAATATGGGCTGGCACTCTGTGCAACTGGAGCGTAAAAAAAACAATGATGCTCTGTGGCAGCTTAAATGGGGCCCTTGGTTCGTTAATTCTGGTAGAATCCAACTATGACATTTCTACATTGTTAGATTTTGCTGAGAATCCTCTATCCTGTGAATATTTAGCCTCAGCCATAAGTCAGGTACAATATCAATTTGGATGCAAATTCCTGAGTTGTGATTATAAACCAGGCACAAACTGGTCACATATTTGGCTCTTTGCCAGCACAATTTTCAACAATGAAATAGTATCAAAAATGATACTTGCCTATAGTGCACGTTCCGAGTTTGTGCATATTGGGATGGGGAATAACATGTGCCATTGGTGCATTATCCCTTGCATTGAGGTGCATAAATCAGACTGACGTATACATTGTGCAGCTAGTAAATATCAAACTCTGCGATATATACGCAGATTGGCATATTGAACTAATATTGCATGAAATGAGGACCTTAGAATATAACTTCAGCTAGTGTTTCGCTTGCTGAATAAACAATATTAATATTCATCTTAAAACAAATATGAAATTGCGGAAAAAAGACAATGTGATAAGTTGCCAAATGGTTTGTTTCCTGAAATGCTTTCTATTGTTTCCAATTGAACAATATCATAATGAGTAAAATATCTCAGGGGAATCCTAAATGCGAAACATAATAAATCTCTTCAAAACTATTTTGCTACAGAAAGGCTAAAAATGTTATGCTGTGAAGAAAAACGTTGTTATGAAGAACCACAACAATCTGCGTGGTTGGCAATCTGACTCTAAAATGCCAAAAGGAAATTTAAAATAAAACAAGATCCTGAAATTGAGACAGTTTGGATTCTTTATAAAAGGAAGCAATTATTGCTTGCCTTTGGATGCCTGCTGTTTTTCTGAATCATCTTCTGGGAAAACCTGATGACAAGCTGAGGTTTGTCACAGACGAACATTTGTCTAGTTTATAAATCAATAAACTTTTTTTGCCTTGGTATCTGAACTATATTATGCATCATATTATTTTACTAATTGTGCAAAGCCTACTTCCTGCCTATTATGAACTCTCTAAAATATACTTTAACTTAGCAAGTCACTCAACTGTAGAAAATTGGAACTACAGAGTATAAAGAATATTGTGCTAATGTACTCAGTTCAAAGCTATTTACACCCTAAATTTCTATTAGCAACTAAAAAGGAACGATAGGCCAGTTTTACAAAGCCCTAACACCACCAGGGCATTACTAAAAGGGACGCTCCGGTGGCACTATTCACTGCACCATATTTACAAGGAGGCATTAAGCAACGTTTTGTGGCTTAATGCCTCCTTTTAAATATGGCCCCCTCCGATGCAATTTTCTGCGGCAGAGGGGCATGTAATGGGTGATGTGGGAGTGACGCTGTCCCAGATTTACGAGAAATATTAAATCTGTGGCAGCGCATAAAACTAACGCCACATTAGGAGTGACTTTAGCATTGTGCAACGAGGAGCAATACTTTTATTCCTCTTTATTTTTGCTTTTTCTATATGTGCTGCATTCTGAAGCACACATAGAAAGAGCAAAAGGCCATGAATGACTGTTTATGTGCAGGACGGTGTCCCATAAACAATCACACCCCTCAACGCAGACACTCTTGCACTATGGTGCATGGGTGCCTACGTTGATGCTGGAAGCTAAATTTAGCACCAGCGCAGGGGGGAAAATAGGGGTGCACTGTATTTTTGTAAATACGGTGCATCCCTGTGTTTCAAAAGTGGCGCAGCACTGAAAATTGGTTGCTGTGGTGCGCCATGTTTTTTGTAAATCTGAGCCAATATTTTTTGGCTACCTCGTAGAAATGATTGGCATAGAGCTCCTTCAAAGTAAAGCAGAGGCCTCCTTTTCTAAAATGTGGTGCAGGCCACCGGGATCACTAAAATCTTCTTTTATGCATTCAGTCTAGCACATATGTACAATGAAATTCAAAAGCAAGGAGCACTTTATATGTGGAGCACAAAATCCTACAGTACAGTAGCAGCTCAGAGTCAGAAAGACCATGCAAATAGCATTCAACCTAATTTATTAACACGTTTTGAGAATAAAGCTGGGGTATAGTTCACCAAAACAACCCTATTTAGAATATTGCAATCCATTCAAAACCACCCAGGGAAACTATGAAAATTCACATAAGCCTGACTATTCCTAATATAGCAAAAAATGAAAATGACCAGCCATCAACAAAAAACAAAGATGTTTTAAACGAAGACACCCCTCAATAAGAGGTTTTACATGAAAGAGCTATTTACTTGAATGTTTCATCACATTTCCCCAACTGAACATCAAAAAATCATAATTGTCACAGCACAAAATGGAAATGTTTAATGAAAGAGGGTAAAATCTTTAAACATTTCTGAGAGATCTTAATTAATTGAGAAATTCGTTAAACTCCAAGTGCAGTGGTCAAGTAATTTTGTTCTTTTATAAAATATAGCTCCTAACATATGCAGTGATGGAAACTTTGGGGCCGATTTAAATCTTGACGGTGTTACAACCAAGTTGCGCCATTGGCGGACCCGAAAAGACCATCCAGACAGTTGTGTTCTGCCCGCCGTGTTTAGATGTTTGAGCTCTGCAAGCAGGGTGCTGGGGATGGATTGATGGCAGAGGGAGACAGCGCGAATCCCAATGGACTTTGTACAATGACATGGGCTCTGGAATAGAGGTCAGTGAAACACACACACAGTCCACTAGCCATATGTCTACCCCTGCACTACTCACTACACAATAGACCACATTCACACAGTAAACAATTACCATTCCAACACAAGCTGTACATGCCGGATACACATATCGACATACATCCATGACACAACAGACACACACCATTGACACTGCGCACACACATGACACAACCACGACAACCAACACAATTACACACTCAGCTACACAAACTCACTAACACACAAGCACAACTACACACATCACAACAACATCCACCATACAACAACACTCACCTGTATGTGTCACACAGCAACACAACCTACACAACGTCAATTTCACATGCAATTGACATACATACAGACACAACCACACCACCCACTCCAGCTCCCTTCCTCTCAAACAGCCAATCCACACACACACACACATGTACTGACTCACATACACAACAGAAAGCACCGACCTACCTGTACAGGTCCCTTTGCAATGTGCACACATGGACACCATAGACCAATGTGAGTGTGCCATCATTGGGGTCCCAGCATTCATTTTCCAATGTATGATGACACCACAATGACAGTTGTGTATGTGTATGATATGCGTGTTGTGCCAGTGTGTCATCAGCCATGTTTGACACAATTTTCTCCCTGATATATGCATGTCACAGTGATGTAAAAAATAGCTGTGACTTGTATATGCCTGCAGTGGTCCTGACCTCCCATGCAGTGCCCACCCAATATACCCTGGCAATGTGGTGTCCCTACCTTTGAGTCCAGCAATGGGGTGGTCGTGTTTTCTTTGTGGGTCGGTGGCTGCAGTGATGGCAGGTGTTGTTCAGTCATGTTCAGTCGAAAATGGAGGTTGAAAGGGGAAAAGGTGAGTTTTCGTCCCTTCCCCCCAATCCACCAACTCAGAAGTGGAGGTCGGACTGCCACTTTTCTCTTGCCGGTAAGACACATCCAAATGTGCATAGCGGAAAAGGTGGCAGCATCCACTTTTCCTTCTCCCGCCGTTGACACAGGCGGTGTTTCTTGGAGGAGATGGCAGTTCAAATGTGGTCTTTCGTCTATGGGACGCCAACATTTAAATATGGCTGGCAGACCGTCACAGCAGCAGAAGGGTTTTCAGTTGAAAAAGTCGACTGCGGGATTGTTATCGCCAAGATCTAAATCAGTCCCTTTGTGTTTAAGGGAATCCTTACAGAAGGCAACCAACTCATTTTTCTCTGTCTTTGTAGCAGAAATATATCCCTCAAAATCTAAAATTACCCTACATTTGTATGATGATGCTAAGAGCCTAAAGTTATTTATGTATTCAGTTCAGGTGTGGTATACAAATAGAGAACATCTAAGTGTTAAAAAGCCTTTACGTAGTTCTATGTAGATTAAAACAAAATAATTCTACAAGTCAAATCCAAATGATCTTTAAGTAAACGATGTGTTTTGGTTGAACCAAGTATTGCATGAAATGTTTCGAGTAACTTTTCTGCGTTGTGTAGGACCTAGAGGCTTAGCCTCATTCCAATCCTTGTGAAGGTTTGTGGCTAATATAAATGTACACCTTGCTCAGATATTAGGTAAGCAAAAGTGCTCAGTACAAGTTATTGTAATAGCTATGATAAATGGCTTGGGGTCATCCAAAGTATGACAGGTGATCTGCTGGTCTGCCAGATTGGCCAAGGCCTTCACCCCATGCTTAGCAGTGGGAGATGACCTGCTATATGTAGAGATCCTTACAAGGCAGGTGGGGGATCCCTCTACCTTCAGTAGTACCACTACCCACCTTTCAAGGCAGTGAAGCTTTGCGAATAAGCACCATTTTTGATGTGCCCACTCAACAAAATTTTTTGTTTCCCAAGAATAAACTTTCAAAGTGGGAGTTTATTCCTAAAAATTAAAAAAACAATGACACTCAGTGCACATGGAGTTTTATCCCTGTGTATGGGACCATTGAACGATTTCTCCACCTAAGACACCCATGCCTCAAAATGTAGTCTGCAGCAAGGAAGTGTATTGACAATTTCCCTCTCCTTAATTAGGGGAGGGGGTGATTGCCACTTTATTCTGACACCCCTCTGGTGGTTGAGCTGTCCGACAGCAGAGCCAGCAGAAGCTGTACTATCAAACATTGTTTCTCCTGCAGCTGGTTTGACAGGCCAGGAACACAGACTATTTACAGCAGACTTCCTGCTTTCCCAAAGTCTAAAGGACCTTTAGTTATCTCCTAAGGGACAAAAAAACATAGAAATAAAATATTTCACGCACTGTTTTTTCACCTGAACAACTCTCACTCGTCAACCTGTCCAATGAAATTAAGACATTGATAACATTTTGGAAGGGATTCTACATGTTCAAACCTTTCGTAGCATGTTTAGTAATAGAAAGTATTTAGCCTAATACATAATAAAATAATTTCTATTATCGTAGTAATTCTCAATGTTCCTATGAGTATCTGAATAACTAGAAACTTTGGGTCTGGTTGAGACTTTGTTGGAGAAGGTACTCCATTGTGAAGGCAACGGAGTATCCTGTCTGCCAAAATGAAGCCCCCTCTCATTTAGAGTCAGGTAAACCTTCAGTAGGTAGATGGCAGAAACTACTCTATCTCCTCCATACACCTCCAAAGGCCCAAAGAAGTGAGAGTTGTTGGCGGTATTGCCATGTGCCCACCCTATTTATGGTGGAGAAACACAAGGCAAGATTTTGCTTTCAGATAACGGCATGCAAACCTGGGTGAAGGGTGTTCATTCTTTATAATACAAAAAACAAATTCAAGTTTTTGCATTTTGTTTTTGAAAAAAAAAAATTGAAAGTTTGACTTTCAGCTCAGTCATGTTGACAGAATTGCCTGCAAACTTTCAGTACATTTTTAAGAACCGACATGACAGCAGTTCCTGGAAATGCAAGAGATGTCCCCTGTGCTGGCGGATAGCTCTAAATTTGGAAGACTCCGTACCCTCACCATGGCGAAAGTAAAGTTCTTTGCCATGCCAACAGCATATACTCTGTCTGCCAAAGTCTAAATTGGGCACATTTTTACCTAGAAATCTCTACATTTCACATAAAATGAAAAGATCACCTCACAATTTACTAAAGTAATGGTTCCCAATCTTTTGACTTCTGTGGGCCCCTACTTTAACATTAATGGAACTTGGGGACCCCTCTGCATCACTATTGGAATCTCAGGACCTCCTACCCAGTCATTAATGGAAGCTGGGGACTCAAGCCTAAACATTGTCAAGGGTTTGAACCACAAAAAAATACACAAAAAATACAGAAATAAGCATTCCATCAAATACATACACAAATGATAACACATTGTATTTAATTTGCAAATAAATAAAATAAAAAAGTGAACATTTTAATTTTAATAATAAGGTTGGAGCTTTCCTAAATTTAACTGATGCTACACATCGTTCATACTATATTGTGTATGATGCACCTGAACTGCTCCCACAAATCAATCTGAGGATACTAATTTAATTTTTAAGCCTCCAGTTTCAAATTCCCTCAAATTTAGAGTACATTTAAAACATTTTGAATTGTGCATTTCACCAATTTATTTATATACACTTTAATAATCTGTTAACAGTAGTTTTCTAAGCAATCTCAGACCCCAGGGTTCCACGGAACACAGGTTGGGAAACAGTGTGCTAAAGAAAGGGAATATAGCAAATTGTTTGCAATATCTGGTAATGAACAAGCACAATGTGAACGTGACTATTAATTTAAAGAACTGAGTTATTTGCCATGAAAGTGAGGAAATACCTTTTCAGCAGAGGTTTGGGATATTTCACCATAATTCAATTACTTGGGTCGAAACCCATGAAACATTAGTACATAAAATATAATTAATGGAAAGATGCCCTGAATGCAATTTCATAAGTGTTAAATGATGTCCTCTTGCAAATTTTCCTCAATAGCTAACATATCAAAACTAAAAAGTGGGGTACATAATTTCTTTCGAAATAACACCATGATTAGTGTATGACCTCTAAACTTAAATCATTGTGTTAACATCTAAAAAATGTTACAAACAGAGATGAAGACAAGACATATTATTAATAATTATGCACAGAATGTATACCGATTCTCCCAGGAATTAGAAATGCTGATTTCATGTGTGATTAAACACCTGGCAACTCTCTGGATAGGAAATTCATAAACCTCCTGTAAAAACGGAATGGTGCCTGAAGAAAAGTTGTTAATGCCTGGATTTCCTATGTCCTTTGCTATTCTATAAACATTCTTAATGCCTCTTGTCTGTCTTAACAAGCACAGCTCTTTAAATGGGCCGTAATAAATTATACTGAGCAATATCCCTTTGACAAGACATAGCAGGTCCACCATTTCTATATTAACTCACTTGATTAGAGAGTGGCAAGCCACATTCCACCATCTTATTGATCTACTCCTGGCACAGATATACTTACAAACCCAGTGTAACTTTATTTGCATTTATGTTGCCTGGTTGGATTTTCTCAAAAGGCACATCCAGCACACAATTTGTCTTGTTTTTTTGTAAAAAGCTTTCATAAATTGCATATGTAGTCTTTTTCTCTAACAGTAATATTGCTTCCTAATGCAAAATTTTAGTAATTCTGTTTTTTTTAATTAGATATTAGGATTGAGCTTTTATAATACATGAATTGTTTTTTTACTTACTTGTTACTTTGTTTCAATCATTACACCTGATTGGGGGCAGATATTAATGTTACTTTTGAGTATTTCATGCTGCTCTATTTATGGTTTGTATTGCATTAAGGTGGAAACTATGGGGCACATTTAAGAGCCCCTAGCATCACCTTAGCACTGCCACAGCATCATTTTTTTTATGCTAAGGCGGCGCTAAATTGGCATTTTTCAGCGTCATATTTACAAAGTGGTGCAATGTATGCATTGCACAACTTTGTAAACCCTTGCATCACAATATGCCATGCGCCAGGCATAATGTATGAAAGGGGGGCATTCCCCCATTAGGGAGGCTGAAACAATGGTGCAAGGAAATCTAAGAGATTTCCTTGCGCCATTTTTTCTGAAACTTTAACGCCTACTCACTGCAGGCATTAAAAGGGAACATACCATAATCTACAATCAGCCCCTGTGCACTCTGCAGGAGTAACGGCAAAAGTTTACACCACTACTGCAGAGTACATCAATAGTGTGAAAAAATGATGCTATTGCCACCTACCCTGTACCATGACGTATAGTATATTTAATATGGCGCCCAGATGGTGGTGGTAGGGGGGTGCTAAGAGGTGCAAGGAAAGTGGCACTGCACTAGGTGCAGCTCCACCTTTCTTAAATCTGCCCCATATGTTTATTTGACTTCATTTACTGGATTCCATGTCAGTCAGATTGCTTCTCTCCTAAACCAGCCACAGCCACTTTCTTTGTTTAATCAGTAACAATAACACTTTTAACAATAGATCTAATAATGTCAAAATCCAGGCACAGACCAAAAGAGCGATGTGCATTAGCATATCAACCACAGGTGTCAGAATAAATGAATTAAATAACTAAAAATCAAAGATGAAACCATTTATTGCTTTTGACATGCTTACCTGAGTTGTGCCATCTGTATATCCAGATAACTTTCTATATGTGCTCCACATATGACTGCACTTACTGTCTCAGCTTGTGAAGCCATCAATGCTGGTTTCAGACTAGTGGCAACAAGCTGATAATTCATTCCAGACATCCATCTCCTCCACTCATTTTACTAGAGAGAGCAGAACTCGATTAACCAAATCAACTAAAATAAATATTGCCTGATTTAGAGTTTGGTAGCCAGCCATTCCGGCACAAAAGTTACAACTATCCTGTTCACATTATTTATATATGTTATTGGATATGACACAGTTTGACTAAAGCTGAAAGAGTTACTCATCTGCCAAACTCCAGATCAGGCGTATAGTTTAAGAGATACTAAAATAAATATCCAACCCAATATTTCAATATATTCAAACTGTGTTTTAAAGGCCTTGTCATAAAACATAGCCAGTCCGCCACTATCACTTGAGGAGATGTTGTGTACTAATGTAGCTCTTACAAAAACCAAGAGATGCCTCAAAGAGGAAGTACAAGTCATTTTAGTGGGAGGCAAAACTCTGTCACCTTTACATTTTAGGAAGGGGTGTGTTATTTCGGTAACCATATATGCATTATTTAGCCATCTTTTTCATAGCTTTTGACCATCCATCCAAATATTTGACAGAAAAGAGGGTGGTCAGGAATCAGACATGACCCACTTTCATTTTCCTGGTAAACCTTTAGCAAGGCCCCCCTTCTAACAATATAGTCCTGTTTGAAATAAGGTCTTTGGTTGGCAGTCAGGTTACCCCCTGTTCAAGCAAGACCCTCACTCTAGTCAGGGTAAGTCACACACAATCCAAATTATCCTGTGCCCACACTCTGGTAGCTTGGCACTGAGCAGTCAGGCTTAACATAGAAGGCAATGTGTAAAGTATTTGTGCAATAAATCATGCAATAACACAGTATAGCACCACAAACATACACCACACAGTGTTTAGAAAAATATATAATATTTATCTGATAAGATGCAGGTCAAAACGATTAAGATGCAATAAGTATATGTTGAAATATCACTGTAAAAATTATATAAAGTGTTTTCAGTCTCTTAAAAGCAACAAATGTCTCTTGCAAGCACAAAGTACCTAGTTTGCGTTCAAATTCTCTGCAAGGGACCGCAGAGGAGGAGATACGTGGAAAACGGTGACGTGTGCGTTGATTTTTCCGGCGCACACAGGCGATGCGTTGCCGAGTTTTCATGCAGGGCAGGCGTTGCATCGATTTCCGGCACGTAGACTGGGATCCTTTCCGGGTTACAGGGTTTTCGGACGCTCCGGGGACAATGAGTTGAAATCCAGAGCTTGAAGGACAAAGTCACAGGGGCTGCGTCGATCCGGTGGGCGTTGCAGGAAAGTTTCTACCGCACGGCAGACGCTGCATCAATTCCTCTCAGGAAGTCAGGCTGCATCGTTCTGGCTCAGCTTTGCGTTGATCCAGTGGGCCATACGTTTCTGCTGCTGCATCGATTTTCTCCTTGCGAAGTTGGGCTGCATCATTCCGGTTCAGCGTGCAGTGAGTTTATCACCGCGATGCAGGCTGTGCGTCGTTTCTTGCAGGCTGTGTGTTGATTTTCACTGCACCGGGAGTTCTCCTTGCAAGAATGAAGTATTTTCAGTCCTGAGATGTCGGGGAATAGGAGGCAAGCTCTATCCAAGCTCTTGGAGAGCACTTCTTCAGCACAGCCAGAGAGCAGCAAGGCAGCAGGGCAACAGCAAGGCAGCAGACCTTCTCAGAAAAGCAGTCACTTGAGTCCTTTGGGCAGCCAGGCAGTTCTTCTTGTCAGGTTGCAGGTTTTGGTTCAGGTTCTTCTCCAGGAAGTGTCTGAGTTGGTAGGGTCAGAGACCCTGCTTAAATACCCAAATGCGCCTTTGAAGTGGGGGAGACTTCAAAGAGTGGCTTAGAAGTACACAAGCTCCCCTTTCAGTTCTAACCTGTCTGCCAGGGTCCCAGTAGGGGGTGTGGCAGTCCTTTGTGTGAGGGCAGACTACTGTCCTTTGACATGTAAGCGTCAGGCCCTCCACCCTCCCAGCCCAAGAGGACCAATTGAATATGCAGATGTATGCAAGTGTGGCTGAGCATCCTGTGTTTGTGACTGTCTGAGTGAATGCACAAGGGAGCTGTCAACTGAATCTTGCCAGACGTGGATTGTAAGGCACAGAAGGATTTAAGTGCAGAGAGATGTTCACTTTCTTAAAGTGCCATTTCTAAAATAGTAATATTAAATCCAACTACACCAGTCAGCAGGATTTTGTATTACCATTCTGACCATACTAAATATGACCTTGTTACTCCCTTCAGATCAGGAGCTACCACTCAAACAGCATATGAGGATAGCCCTAATATTAGTCTATGAAAACAAATTTAGGAGTTTTAGACTACCAGGACATGTACACTACACAGGTACTTGTCCTGTCATTTGTCTACACAGCACCCTGCTCTATGGGTTACCCAGGGCCTACCTTAGGGGTGACTTATGTGTATAAAAAGGTGAGTTTTAAGCTTGGCAAGTACTTTTAAATGCCAAGTCGAATTGGCAGTGAAACTGCACACACAGGCCTTGCAATGGCAGGGCTGAGATATGGTTAAGGGGCTACTTAAGTGGGTGGCACAATCAGTGCTACAGGCCCACTAGTAGCATTTAATCTACGGGCCCTGGGAACACATAGTGCACTTTACTAGGGACTTATAAGTAAATTAAATACACCAATTGGGTATGATCCAATGTCATCACGTTTTATTGGAGAGAGAATAGGCACTTTAGCACTGGTTAGCAGTGGTAAAGTGTGCAGAGTCCTAAAACCAGCAAAAACAGTGTCCAAAAAGTGGAGGGAGGCAGGCAAAAATTTAAAGGTGACTACCGTAAGGCTGTTAGGTCTAACAAGTCCACACTGTTTTACCCTCATACATATTCAAAGTTATTCTCACAATTCTGATGCCTGTCTGAGATCATAAGATTCCATAATTTGTACTTATTTATTGCACCTGTTCTAAAACGCATGAAGAACATAAAAACCCATTGCTACTTAACAGTAGCCACTTTAACTGCTATTGATGTAAAACGGAAGACCTGCTAGATGGTCTCTTGCCTTTTCTAAATCCTGCTTGAAAATTAGATGAGTTATTTTTTTTTTTAATTTATGTGTACTACCTCATATTCTAGCATACATTAAGTGATTCTAATAGTCATATATGTTTCAGAATGCGTTGAATGTCAAAGTATCACATACAGAAATATAATCAGAAATAAATAATTGCATCCCAAACAGTATGTTTGTACATGCAATGTATGCTGTAAAATATTCTGACAACATTATGATGCCACACCCCTGATAGTATACACTTGAGTCTGATGATATCCATACATTTAAATTTTTCTCTACGTTTTAGAGGATTGGAAAAAGGTATAGACACTTATTTTAATTGATTTCATTATTGTTCTGGAACCACACCAACTTTAGGTATGATGTTAAGAAGAAAGATGTTTTTATCATAGCCTCAGTCAACATTCACTGCACATTTATCATTTTCAGAGGCTCTAAAGAGCTATCTACTCCACTAGGATAAATTATATTGATTTTAACAATGTCCCAGCACTTTCAACAATGACAGACAATGCCAATCAAAAGAAGAGGCCCTCAAACAATTGCCAAATATCTGGTTTTAGCAAGCAATACCTTTGATTGACTTTAGTATGAGCTATTTAAAAACTGTTTTATTAAATAAATATCAGAAAGTTGTAAACACAATATATATCTTTGTTTTTTTTGTGTGCGGGTGCATGCTATTTATTCCCACTATTTAAACAATTCAAAAACAAATCTCCTTCAATAGATCTGTTTATTCACTGGAAACATCACAACAATCTAGTTATAAAGAAAGGCAAGAGAAGTGAGTTAGGAAGGTGTACTCTTTATCGGTTTATTTTCTTTAATAAACTAAGGCCCAGATTTAAGAGGGCCTAATACCATTCTAACAACAACAAATTTGCATCATTTTTTTTTACTCTAATGTGGCATTAGATATCCAAAAACGCCGCGCCATATTTGCAAAGTAGCGCAATGCATGCATTGCACCACTTTGTAACGCTTTGCACTACATTATGCCTGCTCCAGGCACAATGTATGCAAAGGGGGCGTTTCGCCGATTGGGGTGGGTCAAAAAAATGACGCAAGGAAATCTAAGGTATTTCCTTGCACCATTTTTTAGGCACTTTTAACCCACACTCAGAGCTGGCGTTTTAAAGGAGCCGTCCATTGGTTAAAATGGGCCTCTGGGTGGTTTGCAGGATTTTCGTCAACATTTTTGACGCTAATCCTGCAAAGTGGTGGACTAGCATCAAAAATGTTGACTCTAGTCCCCTAACTACCGCCATGGTGCGCCGTATTTTAAATACGGTGCACACATGGTGGCGTTAGAGGGGCGTAAAGAGGCTCCTGCACTTTTCTTAAATATGCCCCTAAGCATTTATTTGAAATTAATCAATTTGTTAAGAATATTGCATATGCACGGATGAGTGCCAAAACAGGTAATGGGGATGAAGGCTTGAGGCCTGAAGGTAATGGATGTCTGGCTTGTACTGTTTGACCTACAGAAGCTGCTCAGAAATATGCTTATTTACTGTATACTGAAGTACGAGTCATTTAATTAAAAAAAGTCAAACAAGTTAAAACATTTGCTTTGATCAAATGATTAATTTAAATAGGCCTAATAATAAACGCATTTTGCCCTTTTCAATAAGTGCATATATTCCAAAGAGATATTTAGGAATAATCCTTCTCTACGTCTACCTGTTATTACATGATAAATGGCCTTTACTCATCATAGCTCTGAACCTTTCTGAAATCTCTGCAGTCATCTCATGGCTGCCAGGAGGGTCATTTTGTCATTTCATTATTTAATAGCTGCTGTAACCTCTGTCACAGCGTCAGGTCTAGTCAAGGCTGGATGTCTTTTTCCCCCGAAAATAAAGCAACCTTGAAATGTAATCGAGTTTAGACATCTGTATGCAGACTAGTAAGCAGTTTGATTCAGCTTGCAATACTTGCTGACCAACTACTAGAGAAGAATGACAGGGATAGGCTGTCTTTCATCTGTAGTATCTAAATATTGCAAGTAGTGGATTCTTTTGCCAAGCGAAATAAAGAAAGGCATTATCCCTTTTATGCTGAATATTTTTCATCTTGTTTCTATAGTGACACTGACAAACTCACTGTACTTTGGACGTCATGATAAATGTGATGTTGAAGTTATATAGTAAGTTCTCTAGGAAAGACAAACTAATATAGTTCTAAGGTATCCAGATAAAGTCCATAAATACCAGACGCATCCCAATTTTTCATTACACCCACTGACAATGTAACTGCGCTTTATTTGCTCTTCCCACAATATGAATTGGCTGGATTCAGACAGAAGTCCCCGACCTCCAAAGTCCGCATCTTAACCACTAGACCACATTTCTCATGAAAGGAGGAAGCACAGTACACACCTGCCTCACACTTTTAATGTGTATGATATCACAAAATCCAGCCCCACAGTCGACATGGGTTTCACAGAATATTATTGAGTGCCTGCGTTTCTAATATCTGGTGCACCCGTGGAAGGTGGCTCTCTCATCCACAACAGTGATTGGTTGTACCACTGAGACATCATAATTTGAGACCTGGACAGAAGGCCTCCACAGGGACAGCATCCCCACTTTTGGTATCCTCAAGCCTCTCAAATAAAGTTCAGTTGGAAGGCTCATTTTCAGTGTCAAAACCATAACAGAGTGCACATCCTCTCCCATTGTCAAAGCAGGAATGAGTGTTTCCTTTCACTGGTAGAGCGCTGCCAGGCCACTTAGCCTTCCTATGTATGAAAAACAAATTGATCATACAGGTACTCTTTTTATGCTAAAAATGACATTTTCAAAGGCAGTAGTTTGCAGTACAGTCATTACTGTTCTCCTCATTACCCCTTTACCTTTTCACATTAAAGGTTGTTGACAGCATACAAGGCATATTTTGTATATCTTTGTTGTGCAATTTGACTACCTACAAGCTCGTTCTATTCAGCCTAAATTCTCTCCCTGTCCGCTTTTGCTCTTTCATACGTCTTCTCTTCTCTTGTCTCTTCACTCCTCTCTGACGCCTCCATGGTACATTCTTTTTCCTTTCCTCTGTGTTTCTCCCTCTTTCTCTCTCTCTCTCTCGTATACACATATGCCCATTCTCCTTGTATTTATATGTGTATATAATACGTGTGGGTGATTTCACTGCACAAAATGCAGTGGCATAACAAACATTGGATCATATTTCCAAGCCCCTAATGACTCCATGCGTTGCCCTATTGTAATTTTTTTACCCTAAGGCATCGTCAAGGAGGCCTTTTCCCCACTCCAGATTTGCAAAGTGGTACAATGTAAGCTTTGCACCACTTTGTGACCCCTTGCACAACATTATGCCTGCACCATACATAATGTTTTCAAGGAGGCGTTGCCACATTAAGTGGCCGATAAAAATGAAATTTACTGGATTTAACTGTGCCATTTTCCCCATCATTTTGAACACCTCCCCAAGGTAGGCATTAAAGTGATGCTCCCACAATTTCCAATGGGCCTCCCCACGCATTACCGGACTAGCACCATCATTTTTGGCGCTAGTACTCCAATGCACCACAATACAGTAGCATAAAAAATGTTGAGGCTATTGTGCTAAAGTGTGCCATATTGTAGCCATATATAGCGCTACCATGGTGACGTTAAGGGAGGCAAGAAAAATGGTGCATCATAGCTGATGTGCCACTTTCTTGTAAATATGCCCCATTATGTTACAGAGAACAGTGAAATATAGAAAAATGTAATGGTTCTCTCTCCCCTTGTAGGGTGGGCTTCACCATCACAATGATTGCCCCAAAACAGCCCTGTAGTCTTTTACTATTGCCAGGGCCTCTAGGATAATGCTGCCAATGTGGACCAAATTATGTATTAGAGGTATTTAAATCAGGCAGCAAGTAAAGGCTAATCATGCAACATGCATTTGCACATTATGTGGCAGCTTCCTTTTGAGTGTTTTTAGTTCATTTGAACTATAAACAACTGTTTTTGTTGAAATCTGCAAATTATGTAAACAATGATGTGGTAAGGACAGTAACTTGTTAAATATGTTGTAATTGTTGCAGTCACATAATCCCATTTTCCACTAGCTCTGATCTTTGTCCATTGTTTTACTAACAATCAGTCTGTGACAGGTAGCAATACCTGAAGTTAATTCCAATCAGTGCCCATTGTTACCTACAGCTTGAAGAAAACAGCTTTCACTCTCTTCCATGTATACACAGTGTGTGTTTTTAATGTTTTCTCCTCTTAGTCACTCTCAGCATCTCCTAACATTCTCCGGTTAATATTACACCATCCTGTGCACTGCATCTTATTCTTTAACACCAAAAACTCAGCACTTTGGCTGTTGCTTCTTTCTATTTCATGCATTGGTCCGCTCCCTTTTTGGGGAGAAAGCGTTTTCAGGGTTCTGAGTCTTGGTCACCCTTCTGTTCCCCTGCATTATGCTAATCAATAGCTGTCATTTTGCGTGTTCTAGTGTTCTAGTGTAGGTGCCCATCTGCGGCTGTTTATGCCTATCTGTGCTGGTCCAACCCTGTCTGCACGCATCTGAACCTGACTGTGCCCATCTCTGGCTGCTGCATCTATCAGCACCCATATGAGCCAGGGACGCTGCTCTTTTTACTACCAAACTCTGTTTTGAGGTGGCACATCTGAAATCTGATCTGAAATTTGATTAATGCTAATATTCTGGTAAACACTCTTTTGAGGTAAGAGATGTTCTTGATTTCAATTAAGAGATAACTTTAATCACTGAGACCTAGCTCAAGGATAAATCAGTCCCAGACATTTGATCAGCGATTCCCCCAGGCATCATATGAAGTCCACCAAGCACCCCATATGCCCCTGGGGTGGTGTTGCAGGCATTTATAAAGTGCCTCTCAGGGTTTCAACCTGGGCAACAAACCAGCTTTACCTGAAATGTTATCACATAGTATTTCTATGAATGCTAATTCATCTATTAATGTTCAACTGGTTTACAGAGCTCCTGGTCCAAGGAAGATTTCTTTTACCATCCTTACAGGAATCTATTTCCATTTTCTACCAAAAAAGTATTTTTTCATGGTGACTTGGCAACGATGAGCATGATAAGCAGCCACTGAGCTGCTCAATGCATGTTCTGCCTTTGATTTACTTGAATCAGTTCAAGAGCCCACTCATTTGCTAGGTCACAGTCTAGACCAGATCTTTGCATAGCTTAGTAGATTCCCTATCAGCAGCATAAGTACTTCCCTGTACTGATCATGAGGCTATTTTCTTTGTGAATAACAACTACATCAGAGCCAACCATCACCCTACATTTAAACCATCATATCTCCCCTGGTTCAACTTTTCGAAATTTGTATCCATCTTAGATAGTTCTAGGTGTACTCTGCATGAGGACATAAATATAATTCTGACCTTTTTAAGAACGTGGCAGAGACAGCTTTGGACATCTCTCTCCTTTGAAAGTCCAGACTTTTCACAAGACATCTCTATTGTCTCCCAGGTGTGTAGAGGATCCCTCTTTGGCTAAAAGAAGGTGCAAGAAATGTTAAAGACTCTGGCAGCACACTTACAATCCTACCAGTAAAACACTCTATATGAATTACATGCATACGAAAAACTAGTACATGGTGTGTGTGCCAAGTAGTATCTTGAACATAATACATCTGCTAGTAGCTCAGTCAAATACATTTTCACCATGTATAACTCCCTTGCCCATCCTGAGGCTACTACCACCTCAGTTGTCCTTTCACAGAAGGTATGTTCTGATTGGCTGACTTTTTTTTTTAGAACAGGATCCCACAGAGCTTGAGCTAACTATTAGGAGGCGGCCATACTTGCAAATCTGTGCAAGGATATCTCTATCCATCTTCCTGTCCTCCTCCTACAACATGGTGGAATAGTACTCCTGTGGATTAAAATGATATTCTATGAAACTTAATCATATTTCCCCTGGCTGTCCGCTGGATCTGTCCAGTTAAGATTTCTAAGGCTATTAAGTAATTGAAGGCCCCTTTCCTGGCATCCATATATAACACCTCTCTGTGCTCCAAGACGGTGCCAGATAGCTTGCAAAACAGTCCTCCTTATTTCTTTGCTGAAAAAATCCACTTGAGATCCCAGACTTTTTTTCTAACTCTTGCCAATGTCCTTCTTATTTTAGATGCTGAAATGATTGAAAGCAGTGTTAATCAGTAGCTGTCTAAACATAGCAAACACAATTCTCTTCAGAACAACTATCAGTCCGTTTTCCGTTCGAATATAAACAACAAAATCATGTTAATAGCTGCTAGCAATGACATTGGGATGATATTGTACGCTGGATTTTTAGGCCTCCTCATCTTCCTTGATTTATGAGCAACAATTGACACAGTTTCTCATGATATCTCACTGTACAGATTTGATGAAGCCAGTTTATAGTGTACTGTACACAACTGGTTTGCCTCCATTACGAGGGGACGCTCCCAATCAGTCACACTGGTGCAGTACTGATTCCGTTTTAAACCCATTATTGCATACTCCACAAGATTCATCTATGAGCCCTGCACTTTTTAATATCTGTGTGCCTCTCTTTGCTGATCTCATGTCATCCTATGTTTTACACCAGTTCTGTGCGTACGTGGATGATGCTCAAATCGTCCTAGGGCTAGAAGGAGAGCTTGAACATTCTTGGCTGCTGCCAGTGTTCAGTGGCAAGTTGGATGAATATCAGTTTTTTCAAGCCAAATGCAGATACAACCAAGATCTTAATTTTCAGCTATTCTTCAATCTGGACCTAGTGGCCTGATTCTTTAGGTGCCTGACTGATCCCCATTTTTGGTGTAAGAACGTGGGGATCACACATCAATTAATTAAATGTTAATGCTTCTTAATGATGAAGGCCTTTAGGAAAATCACTTTATTACTTCCCATCTATTCTAGAAAAACTTTGCGTCTCATCAGCAGGTTAGACTTTTGTAATTCTCTCTTTTTAGGACTTTTGATTTTCCTTTACCATAAATTACAAATAATACAGAATGAGGCTGCTTGACCCATATTAGGCCTTAGAAGACATATTTGTATTTATGCTCCCATGTCTTCACTTCACATGATACCTATATGTAAACTCTGTATCTTCAAAGCTTTATGCATTTGTCACAGAGTCATACATGGCTCTTCACCCAACAGCTACATGGACTTCTTTCTTCTCCCCCTAATTACCTTCTAGACATCTTCATCTGGTAGAGTAAAATTTGTAAACACCCCTATATTTAGGCGATTTCATAGGGGAGGCTGAACCTTTTCTGTGTTAACCACAGGGATTCAGAACAATCCATGTGGAAGGCAATGTTTGGAAATTTTTTAAATTATTAAGATCTCACTTGCTCTTTCTTTATGCTGGATACTTTTCTAGCAATTGCTTTTAGCACCAGGACCCCAGTCTGGGGAACCACCTGATTAGTATATATGTACATTTTGAATTATATATACACATATATATATATATGTATATATCAATATATACATATATATATATATATACTCCAAAGAAAATGAGAGAATACTCATCAAACGGCTGCACCATGTCAAGAATACAAGTCCAAACACAGCAGAAAAATACAAATTTCAACCACTGCAGTGAATCCGCTTTATTCGTGATAAAAACCACACAACGCTCTCTCCCTCCAAAAACAATGTCTACGCGTTTCGGCTTCCACCTTTAGTTAGACATTGGCGGACATCTTTTCCCCAACAATAAATTCTATCTAAGTCCTTCATTTATTGTAGTGACGCACTCGTGAAAATACTGTGGCGGCCATCTTAAAACATATATTAGTATAGGTCAACCATAATAACGGTTAATAACATTGATGTCAGATTCCCAAAAAATGTAAAAAGAGACATTTGTCCTGAATGTTGAAGCACTAAAATCGCTTATTATTAAATATATATAAATATGATCTCATACATTAAAACATAGTTCGATCAAATCATGTGTGACAATACATTATTATTAATAGTGGCAACTGTTGAGCCCTTAAGCTCAGTATAATCAAATATTGTACTAAATGATCTATCTATCATATAAAGTGATTGTGCTTAATTTCCCTACACAAGTAATGGTAATAGAGCATATTATTCAATAGCACCAATATATCAAACAAATGTCTCAAAAATTAAAAGTCAACAGTGAATCTTCATTTCACTAAACCATATGGCTAACAATTAGAGTGTCAAAATAAGAACTGCCGGCCATAGTATATAAACATAATAAGTATAAAAGTGCTAACTCAATAACAAATATACTGAAAAATTGATTATCAAATTATAGTAAAATGTATAAACT
This sequence comes from Pleurodeles waltl, assembly GCF_031143425.1. Classification (NCBI taxonomy): domain Eukaryota; kingdom Metazoa; phylum Chordata; class Amphibia; order Caudata; family Salamandridae; genus Pleurodeles; species Pleurodeles waltl. Next base: position 848,018,937 of record NC_090443.1, read on the forward strand.
AATCCAAATTTTTCAATTTTTCCAAGTTTTTCAAATTTATCAGCAGGTACATACATCTACACAAATCACAACAAAATGAATTGAAGATTTTAACACTATATGATGAAAAATTAACATGCGGGTCTAGAGTAAAGGCAGAGGAAAAGGGTAGCCAAATAGTGGGTCTCCTATGGATATAATCCGGGATATAATCCAGATACAGCTCATAGATGGACATGTAATTCTGCATCTAGATTATGTCCCCACGGGTTCTCTGACCCAAGCAAGAGTATCATTCTTAATTCAGCCCGTCTCAGTTCTAATGTCTGATCACCTGCCCTCGAAGTTAATTTGACAGATTTAATTCCATAAAAACTCAACGTTCTACAGTCCCCTGCATGTGTTTCCCAAAAGAGTTTAGCCAATGGATAAGATCGATCCTGATTTTTAATTGTTCTTAAATGTTGTAGAAATCTGACTTTAAGTTTGTGGCTAGTGCTGCCTATATATTTTTTCTGGCAACCACATTTAGGCCCATATTTATACTTTTTGACGCTAAACTGCGCTAACGCAGCCCCCTATGCCACCCAAAAAAAAATTAAAAAATATAACAAATTATACTTACCTGAACTTACCTGAATGTCCCCGGGGTGGGTCCCTCCATCCTTGGGTGTCCTCCTGAGGTGGGCAGGGGTGGCAGGGGGGGTCCCTGGGGGCAGGGGAGGGCACCTGTGGGCTCATTTTGAGCACACAGGCCCCTTAACGCCTACCCTGACCCAGGCGTTAAATAGTGGCGCAAATGCGGGGTTTGTTGACCCGCCACCTCCCGGGCGTGATTTTTGCCCGGGAGTATAAATACGACGCAAATTTGCGTCGCCGTCATTTTTTTAGACGGGAACGCCTACCTTGCATCTCATTAACGCAAGGAAGGCGCTCACGCAAAAAAATGACGCTATTTGCCCATACTTTGGCGCTAGACGCATCTAACGCCAAAGTATAAATATGGCGTTAGTTTTGCGCCGAATTTGCGTTGAAAAAAACGACGCTAATTCGGTGCAAACGGAGTATAAATACGGGCCTTAATTACTTATACCACATGATCTGTTTCACAAGTTATTCTGTCAGAAATCTCAATTTTTTCCCCTTCAAACGTTACATAATGCTGGAAATTACAAGCATAATTACAGGCTTTGCAATGGCCAAATTTCCTGAAACCTAAACTTCTTTTTGTTAGCTATGACCTATTATCTCTTACAGAAAAGAGACTCTTGGTTAAATAGTCTCCTAATGACTGTGATTTACGATAGGTAATTTGTGGATGTTGACCAATTTGATCCTTAATATGTGGATCCCTTTGCAAAACATGCCAATTATGTTTGATAATGTTTTTAAGAGTTGATTAAACTCTAAGAACAACCACGGAGGGGAATCTGTTGATATCAACATGAGCCTTACCAGGGGATTTTTTAAAGAGTAGTTCTTTTCATGTTTTCTTCCTTACTCTATTCTATGCATCAATTAAGATTTTTAGTGGGTATCCTCTCTTTACAAATCTTTCAGTCGTGTTTACAATTTCAACTTCAAGTCCCTCATCTTCTGAACATATCCTGCGAGCCCGCAGGAATTTACTATACGGTGTACTCCACTTTAATGCATTGGGATGCCCACTATTGCCATGCAGTATGGAATTGCATGCTGTGGGTTTAAGATAAACTGTGGTCTCTAGTTTATCTATCTTAACCTCCAACTTGACATCCTGGAACTCGATGGTATGTCTATTATATATAAGGTCCAAATGAATATTGAACTCATTATTGTTCAACAGACCCATATATTCTAGCAGTGACTCCTTATGACCATCCCAGATAAGGAAAAGATCATTGATGTATTGCACCCAAAGTATTACTTTATCCATGTAGATCTCATAAGCCTCAGACCATGCTATTTCTTTCTCCCACCGCCCCATGTATAGGTTAGCATATGTAGGAGCATACGATGACCCCGTTGCTGTACCCTGTTTCTGAAGGTAGTATTGATTATCAAAGAGAAAGACATTATGTGTGAGACAAAATTTTAACATGGACATAAGCATATTGGTGTGTTGAAGAAACTCTATGGGTCTGGTTCCTAAAAAATATCTGCAGGCTTCTATCCCATAGCAATGTTTGATGGAAGTGTACAAGGAAGTTACATCCATCGTAACCAACAGATAATTCTCCTGCCATGTAATATTGTGAACTTTAAATAGAAAATCATTGGTATCACATAAATAAGAGGAAAACTCTGTTACATATGGAAAAAGGAACAGATCCAAATATCTTGAGGTATTCTCTAACAATGATTGATTCATGCTGACAATAGGTCTGCCCGGGGGATTGCATATATTCTTATGTATTTTAGGCAAAAAATAAATGCACAGAGTTTTAGGAAAGTCCGTTTTTAAGTATAGGTACTCATGAATATCAATGAGACAGTCGGCAACCCAACCATCTAACATTTCCCTGTAGATTGACTGATATTGAGCTGTAGGATTAGTGTACAACTTAGTATAGTGGTCAACATTGGACAACAGTCGATTAGCTTCATTGACATATTGAATAATGTCCATAATAACAATGTTACCACCCTTACCTGAGGGTTTTATTATGAGGTCGGAATTGGATATGAGGGAATTGAGCTCTTTCCAATCATTGGCTGTGAAATTTGAAGCCTTACACCTGGTGGAATGTAAATTCAAACAAAATTTATCAACATCACCAATATATATATATCTAGTGGCAGTCACCACTAGGTAGTTATAGACAGGACTTTTTTACCAAAGATAGAGGTTTTAGCATTTTGCCAATAACTTTAGCCACCGCTTGATGAATCTTCATTAAATTTTTAAAAACATATACTTTGGTCAGTTCAGCAGCTGTCATGAAATAACATGATCTGTCAAGTGGTAGCTGAGAAAAAGAGGGGGGGTCCAAACCACTTTTTCCCATTTTAAGTCAATGGGATTTTTCTAATTTTTGGCACCAAATTTGGCAGAAAGCTAGCTCTTGGCCCACAAGGCTTGCTTTATGTTACTTAGTGTAAATCCATTCAGCAGTTTCTGAAATATTAGGGATTAAAGAAAATAGATATACATAGCCACGGTTTCGGATTTTCAGATACGGATTCGCACATATAATAATCTATTATTATAATCAATTCTGTGGTTCTCTCGACTCTGTTGTGCCCAGCCACATAAGGAGACAGGATACAGGTATCCTGAAACCATAGGCCACACAGAGGGGGGTCTCTTAGGGACCCTGCCTTAGGAAAAAATTGCCCAATTATTTTTTTGGTCCAGTCCGCGAATTCATGGATCCACAGGTGGATACTCTGATCCATGGACTAGCGGATCCACTGTTGGATCCCCGAATCCAGAGAAAAATGTAAAAAACTAAACAAAAAACTACTGCATTCAACTTCATCCTGCACAAGGCCGAAGGCTGTTCGAAGCTTGAGTTTGGGTGCGTGCAGGAGGGTTGACCGCTAAATGCTAATGTGCATGCTAAAAAAACAAAGAAATTCACTGAAAAAAACAAAGGTTACAGGGACGTTATAGTTAGGTTCTAAATTTACTTGCATAGAACCAGAGAAATCCATCAGTTATAGTTATGGTTAACTCATGTAACTATAACTTGTGCTCTAAGGTAACTATAACTTGCGCTTTTGTCATGCACAGTTAGTTACTCCACATATTACATTATTGATGCCATCTTCTATGGTATCATTGATATTATTACTGCAACATTCGCAATAAAATTATTGATGAGAAAAGTGTGCATAGCAGGACGCCACTGAAAAAGACAAAGGTTAAAGTATGGGGATGTTATACTTATATGATATACTTAGGTTCTCAAATTACTCACACAAAACCATAAAAATTCAGCATATAGTTAGATTTATTTCAAGTAACTGTAACTCGCACCCTAAGGTAACTATAACTCGTGCACCCACCACAGTTGTTACTTGAAATGACTCTAACTATAACTGCTGAATTTCAAGGGTTTTGTGAGAGTAAATTCAGAACCTAACTATAACGTCTCAGTAACCTTTAGTTTTTTCAGTGAATTTCTTTGTTTTTTTAATTCTGTTTCCTAACTATAGTGTCCCTGAAACTTTTGGTTTTTTATGTAAAGTATTTTAATTACTATACATTAATCCAAACACTGTCGCACATGGTCTTCAGTCCTGTAGCCAAACCCCTTTAACCAATCAACTCCACGCCATGCACAGCCTATATCTGTGTGCAGCGGGAGTTGGTCGCAGGCCCTACAACCATCCAAATCCGTACCACACATGTGGCAGGGGTCAACCCAAAGATTTTGATGCCAAAAAGACATAAATGTTCCATCAGTATGAATCTTTAACATTCAAAATGCAAATACAAACTACCATGAAATACCAGGATTTGAACTTTCAACCTACTGAGTGAGTGGCAGTCCTAGAGTTTTCCCAGTGGGCCACTTTTCTTTTCTCTTTTCTGCTGTACCTCAAAACATAACTATAGCATTTGCAACCAAACATCTTGCCAGTGTGACACTTTAAAGTTTTTCCATGGAGAGACCATTGCAATAACAATATCTCTCTCTCTCCCTTCCTTTTTTTTATTGGATGGAAGAGAGAGAGAAAGAGAGTGACGAGACTGCATGTGGAGCCTGAAGGCCCCACTGTCCTAGCTGGCTCCCCACATCCTGGCAGAGCCGGCATTGCTAACACAAGCAGGGAGGTGCTTGAAATAGCAGCCCCTTCTTGCAGGAGCAAGATTTTCATCTGTGTCCCTGCATGCATATTTGTGTGCAGGGAAACAGATGTAAACTCTTCTTTCTGCAGCCAGGAGCTGTTTGACAGCTCCCGCTTGCAGAAAACAGAGTTATGGTTGCTTTTGCTTGATTGGAGATGTCAGCTCCCACCAAGCAAAAGCAAACAGCTTCCTCCCAGGGGTAGGCTCCTCGGGAGGTAGCAGGAGCCTTCCCTGGGGCTGGTGGTCCCCAGGGCCATATATGGCTCCTTGAGGGGAGCAGAGCGGCCCACTCTATTGTTAGAGTTTAGTCCCAGGGAGGTGGTGGTCTTCAGGGCACGGGGGCCATGCAGGCCCCCTCATTAATTAAAATGCATATACCTTGGGAGGTGGCAGTCCCATATGGGCCCCTGTACCCCGGGGATCACCACCTCCCAGGCCAACATTTTTTAATGGCATGGGGGAACCCCCAGGTACCACCACCTCCCCAGGGCTTAAATTACTTTATAAGCGGAGGGCCATCCACCGCTCCCCCGACCACAGGGACCACCAACTGCCCAGAGCTTTGATTATAATATATACAGGTGGGCCCCCGTACCTCACACACCCCAGGGACCACTACCTCCCCAGGACAAAGAGTAAAAATATGGAAAGAGGTCAGTTTTTGACTGCGATTGGCCCCGGGGACCACCACCTCCCGGGGGCTGTCAATTTTGAAGGGGGGGCCACGCAGCCTCCCCTGAGAAGCCTCTGATGGCTCTGGGGACTTCCACAGCCCAAGGCCGGCGCCTGCTATGTCACAGGGTGCCCACTCTTGGGACATACCTGTATGCTTTGCAGCATGCAGGGAACAGAGATGAAATGCTTCAGCAAGCAGGGAGCTGCTGTTAAAGCAGCTCCCTGCTTGCTGAAGCAATGGCACCGCGAGGGAAGCCTTGAGGCTTCCCCCATGGTGCCAGATAGCACATACAGGGTATTTTCAATAATTACAAATGAATAAAATAAAAAATAAAAAATGTATTGAGCCTTGAGGAGTCATTTGCGGTCCCAGATAGCCCATAAAGAGCTAAAAAAAAATCAGTAGCCCAGTGGAGCACTGAGGGTTCTAATCCAGACGGGCGCAGTTACCCCTTTTTTTTTATAAAGTACAAATTATTTTTAATTTTAAATATCTCATTCTAAGTATCATACATCAAAGCCTAAAAAACTAAATCTCTCTTTCTCTCACTTTCTTTCTCTCTCTCTCTGTCTCTCTTTCAATTTCCCCCACTCACACACCCACTCAGACTCTTACGCACCGACTCAAGGCCCACTCAGACACTCCCAGACCCACTCAGAGCCTTGTGCACCCACTCACAGCCTCAGTCAGACCCCCATGCACCCACTCACAGACCCTCTCAGACAGTTTTGCACCCACTCACAGACCTACTCAGACTCTCACACACCCACTCACAGACCCATTGACAGCCTCATGCAGCCACCCATACGCCCACGCACGCACTTATGAACCCACTAAAACACTGATGTATGCACTTTCACACCCAGACACTCTCACATCCACTCCTACCCCCAGATACACCCTCTAATAACTCCCGCTGCACACACCCAAAGGACCATGCACAGCATGGTGTTGGGTGGTTAGTGTGGTTCGCTGCAGGGTCTGGCTACAAGCCAGGTCTTGCAGGCAACCTTCGCGGTGCACGGGCATGGGCATGGTGCACGGTTGGGTGGTTATATGGGGTTGGCCTCAGAGCCCTGCTAATTACTCCACAAATTACAGCGCTCATGACATCTCTGATAATATCATTGATAATATCAATGTAAAATTTGCAGTAACATTTTTGATGAAAAAACAGCATGGCGGGGATGCAAGTTATAGTAACCTTAGGGCATGAGTTATAGTTACTTGAGATAACTCTAACTATAACTGCTGGACCTCTTTGGTTTCATACATTTGAAATGGGAGCCTAACAATAACGTCTCTGTAACCTTTGGTTTTTTAAGTGAATTTCTATGTTTTTTTTAAATTCTATTTCCTAACTATAACGCCCCTGTAACCTTTGTTTTTTTTCAGTGTATATATATTAATGGTCTACCAAATTCACAAAACATTATGGTAAATTAATAACTATGCAGAAAGCAATGTTGTTACAGTATCTCCTACATCCCCGGATCCAAACTGTGGTCTACTGCTTTATCAACAATGTATTCGAGAAGGATAAATACATCTATACATTCTAACTCCAATCAATGCCATTTACTACATGCACAGAAGAAGGTAGCCCAAATTAAACTTGTAATATACACAAATACATTAAGGGTACCAAGTGTATTATGGTTTAGTGTTGCCAATTCAGTGTTATTGTGATGTTTACATACCACTTTGTTTTTGGCATTGTGGTTTATGATGTCACTAGATCCCTTAGTTGGCAATATTGAACTATATTGCACACTTAAACTTATGTACCCTTACTTTTTTAATCATATTTATACAGAGTGTGTAAGAGATGGACAGATCGATGTATTTATAAATATTAATAATATACAAGCATAGGAATATGTATGTTGATATTCAATCTAGATCTTTTCAACTTGTGTTCACACTCACACAAACGCACCACACATGCTGTGTATCTGCCCCTTAGCCACCTAGTCTTTCTCTTTCCATCTTCTCTGTTTGACTCTATTGCCATCTTCTTCCCCTTATAGTATCCTAACTTGTTATTTACGAGTCACATAGCTGGATGGGCCTCTTTAAAGCACATTCTAAATTTAGCTTCACAGTCCTGTTGTGTAAATCCTGTTTTAGGGGGAGGTGTGCTGGGACTTGGGTAGTCAAAGCGTTTGCCAAGACTGTTTAGCTGCGGGCCTGTCCAAAAACAGACTTACTCACCTTAACAATCATGACATTTCTCCTACTTGATAGTTTTACTTTTGGAAAGTAAAATGCAGTACCCAAATGATGACCTAGGGTACGGTGAAAACACGCAAAACTTTTTACATTTTGAAAGACTAGATGAGGAAGGGTGCAGTGATTACAATACCTCTTTTGAAATATATCGAGTTTTTCTTTGATGCTTTGGGTAATTTTTCTGACCAAATACCAAGTAATTACTCATCATTAAAGTAAGATTTTAAACTTCACACATAATTACATTGCATTGAACAGCTTACTTAAGGCTCTTCAGGTAAAAATACAATTTCTAGAATGCAACAGGCCGACTTACAGTGGAAGCACCGAGTACAAATTGACTGAATAATACATTTCACAACATCAGTATTGAGCATCGATCTCGGGAACAAAATGCATCTTTCTGAAATTGTAGCATCAACGACTGTAGGAACATATCCATGGATCATTTGAGCCAAATCCAAGTCTACTAGAACCAAATGTAAAACAGGTTTATAGGGATACAGTTCTACTACACTCATATACAATATCGCAAAAAATAATGTAAGCAATGGGTAAAACGTCCTTATGTATGATTTGTCTTTGTGTTCCAACGCAGTGCGACTAGAGCGACCTAAATATAATAATATGGACTATGTATTGATGCTTTGCATTACACCTATGCCACCTATGCCACGTGTTCCTGGGTAACAGCAAAATCAATATGCTCTGCATAAAGATGGCTACTCGGGTCGTGGTGGTACTAGTCGATTTAAAATATACTACCTGTGGCTGCGCGACCGGTAGTTAGAGCAAAAACATAAAAATTAATGAACAATTAACTCTTGGATGGCTGCACAACGTGGCAAGAAATTGAGTTTAGAAAGCAAGTCTGAGATCACCAAAAGTCCCTCTCAGAATTCCACAACTAGAGACTTTGACTATCGTTTATCCATTTAAGAATAAATAAAAATTAAGCCTGATACATGCAGAGCAACTGACACCTGGGCTGTCATCAAAGTTCATCTTTCATCAGGGGCACAAGTACTTAATTAGCACTTGAATATACTATAGTCTCTTTGATTCAACGTTTGCTAGCTGTACATACGTGTGTTTGAAACAAAGATGCTGGTTGGCACAGGTATTGTCAAGCAGCTATTTTCCACAAAACTTTTTCGCACAGTTAACATGACTGCAACATTCACTGGTTAAGGGGCTGAGTCCGAGTTGCATTTTCGGTCTCGTCACATTGCTTTCTTTGCCTTTTTCTGATCCCTTTTCTACTGGCAGGAGGACCATGTGCTCTATGACACAGCTACTTAGTGCCGCTGTGCATGTTTTCTCTACCTAACACTGTTTAAATTAGTGTTGCCTCATTCTTGTATTTAAGTTTTCTGTAATTGCATGGTTCATGGCACAAGTGATATGGTAGTTGAATGTCAGATGTGAGCTGAGGTATGTATTTACAGCACCAGCATATATGGCAAAAATAGTAGACTGTCAGACGCACCACTGTATTTTAAGTGGAGTGAGTTTAAAAGGACTGAATCAACTCATGAGAAGACCAAGAGTATTTGTCATAGGGGAAAGCATATTCCTATATATTAATATGTCACCCCCCAAATTATGTTTTGTTATATATATATTGTTAGAAATGGGGTATTTGGTTGACAGTTAAGTTACCCCCTGTTCAAGCAAGGACCCTCCCTCTAGTCAGGGTAAAAGAGAATCACCCTTAGCTAACCCCTGCTTACCCCCTTGGTAGCTTGACAGAGCAGTAGGCTTAACTTCAGAGTGCCTGGTGTAAAGTATTTGTACCAACACACACAGTAACTCAATGAAAACACTACAAAATGAAACAACACCAGTTTGGAAAAATAGGAAATATTTATCTAAACAAGACCAAAATGACAAAAATCCGACATACAGAAGTCAAGTTATGAATTTTTAAAGATTAAACTCAAAAATAGCGCTTAGAAACACAGAATGCTTTGATGAGGTGTTAACACGGCATTGTGACGGAGTCGTTCTCAACAATCTGACACCAGCGGCGCCGGACACGGAGTTGCGTAGACCTCCAGGTACAGTACCTTTGGTGAAGAGTGAAAACACGCCGATGTGCAAAGTCGGGGATCGCGGCGTCTATGCGAAATGTTGAATCGGCGCAATTTGAGTGGCGTCGGTCACGGCGTGGTGCGGTGACTTCCACGGTGTTGTGGACTTCTGCAGGTCGGCAGCGATGTCGGGCCTGCAAAGGTCATCGCGTTCCAGCGAAGATCACAGAGTCAGTTGCAGGCGGCGTCACCGGATTCAGCAACGGCATCGGTCCGGAGTCGTCCAAAGTCGATTTCCTTGAATTTTAATCAGCTTTTCCTTTCTAGGGCCCAGGGACTGGATAGGGCACCACTTGTCAGGGCAGGAGTCTCTCCAGAGACTCCAGGTGCTGGCAGAGAGAGGTCTTTGCTGTCCCTGAGACTTCAAACAACAGGAGGCAAGCTCTAAATCAAGCCCTTGGAAATTTCTTCTCAAGATGGAAGGCACACAAAGTCCAGTCTTTGCCCTCTTACTCTGGCAGAAGCAGCAACTGAAGGATAGCTCCACAAAGCACAGTCACAGGCACTGTAGCTTTTCTTCCTCAGCTCTTCAGCTCTTCTCCAGGCAGAGGTTCCTCTTGTTTCCAGAATTGTTCTAAAGTCTATGGTTTTGGGTGCCCTTCTTATACTCAATTTCTCCTTTGAAGTAGGCCTACTTCAAAGTAATGTATCTTTTGAATGTGAAATCCTGCCGTGCCCAGGCCAAGCCCCAGACACTCACCAGGGGGTTGGAGACTGCATTGTGTGAGGAAAGGCACAGCCCTTTCAGGTGTAAGTGACCACTCCTTCCCTCCCTCCTAGCACAGATGGCTCATCAGGATATGCAGGCTACACCCCAGCTCCCTTTGTGTCACTGTCTAGTGTGAGGTGCAACCAGCCCAACTGTCAAAGTGACCCAGACAGGGAATCCACAAACAGGCAGAGTCACAGAAATGGTATAAGCAAGAAAATGCTCACTTTCTAAAAGTGGCATTTTCAAACACACAATCTTAAAATTAACTTTACTAAAATATGTATTTTTAAATTGTGAGCTCGGAGACCCCAAACTCCACATGTCCATCTGCTCCCAAAGCGAATTTACACTTTAATCAGATTTAAAGGTAGCCCACATATTAACCTATGAGAGGGACAGGCCTTGCAACAGTGAAAAACAAATTTACCAATATTTCATTGTTAAGACATATAAAACACATCACTATGGGGGTCATTACAACCCTGGCGGATGGCGGAGAACTGGCAGTAAGACCACCAACAGGCTGGCGGTCTTAACTTGGTGGATTATGACCATGGCGGTTACCACCATGATCATCCGCCGGTTCTCCGTCCCGCCCGCCAGGGCGGAAACGACCGCTGGGCTGGAGACCTGGGTCTCCAGCCCCGAGGCGGTCAGTAGACTGCCGGCGGTATTTGGACCCGGCTTACCGCCGTGGATTTTCAGCGGTTTGAACCAGCATGAAATCCACTATCAGTGCCAGGGAATTCCTTCAAGGTGGGAAACTTTCTCCTACCACCTCCCCTCACCACCACCTCCTCAGAATATTTCTGGACCATGGAAGACTACATGTGAAGAAAAAGTCCCTTCTGGAAGAAAGAAGACTCCGATTTCTTATTAGTGCTGACATCTACTGCTCTAAGTGGCATACCTATTGTTTTTCTGTCTCAGGAGCACAAAAGGCATGGGACTCCTCCCTCTGAAGAGGCCCAGCTGACTTGAGAGGACGAGACCCTGCAGGCGCCTAGGCTGGAGAGAGAGCTGGTGCCTTGACACCTGCCCTAGGAGCCTGGTGGCTATAGGTGTGACCAAAAAAGTTTTTTCCAATAATTGGAGAAATGTGTGATATAGGCTGTTTTCCAACTGTGGAGGATTAGGAAAAGGGCTGAGCCTTACACAGGAAGGGTACTTTCGAGGTGGGCAACAAAACCAAGTTCATCCATTGAAATATTTTTTGCAGTGTTGACAATTCGCTCCAAGGGACCTTGTTGTAAAGGTATCGGACCAAGTGGAAGCCTATATGGCTACAGTTTGTAGGCTTGCACAACTGCACTGCACTGCATGCTTGCACCACTGGTGAATTAGGAAAAACCAAAAAATGGATTGTCTGAAAGTGAAAGCTTGTACCGGGCATGAACATAAAACCTATCCTATCAGCAAAGCTGACTTGGTGGATACAAAATCCATCTTTGTCATGTTCACAGTTTTTGCTGGCAAAAACATTGAGTTTGGTGGGAGCTTATCAACAAAGTATCTGACTTCAAAGGACTCTTGCTGACTTGAGTCTTGTATCTTGCCCTGCTGACGTCATTGGCTTTCAAAAACTCAATTGGTGGAAACTTTGACATATGTGACCTATTTTATATATTCAACCTCCACTCCATTATAGTCAGGCAGAACTCATGTCTAGAATTCAGTCAACTGAAATCATAGACTTTACTTTGCTGCTTTACCTTTTCTTGGTGCTTTTGCCTTAAAACTCTAACAAATCATATCTCCATTTCTCCTTGACCAATTTGAAAAACGTTGCTATCTATTTGTCTATTAAATTTTTAAAAAATTGGTTTGAACACTTTATTGCATCATTTTCTTAACTTTAAAAGTGTTCTTCCTGCTTGAATATAACAGACATGTGTCTGAGAAATTGACTGTCACTTGTGCCTTAGCTTCAGTGGGTTGATCAAAGTACCTCTGAGCCTTGAGTTGAGACCTAACCAGGGTGTGTTTATTAAGTTGGTAAAGCTCCCCTTCCCATGTAATCAACCCATGTTTTAAAAGAACCACTCTTGTGGTACAAAAGACCCTTCTGGTAAATAGAATGGATCTCCCTACCAAATGCTCAGGAAAATAATTTGGCCACAGCAGCAAGACTTTTTGTGAAGAAGGTATGCCAACTGGTATCATTCTTACTGCAACGACCTCTAATTAATCAAATTACGAATCTTTATAAAAATATATCTCGTCTAAATTGATATTTTGCATGAAAGATCAGCACCACATATATTGTTTACTTTTATAGATAATAAGGCTCCTCACTTCAAACACATCACAAAAATAATCAAGCATTGTTGAAAGATAATGTCCATAGAGGCTTAGAAAAAAGGGTTGCATTGTCAGCAAGGAGGATAATTAATATTGTTATTTAAGATCATTTTTATTTTGAAAAGAGTGTGACCAGGAAATAACTTTGCCTGACCTCACAAAGAACAGGAATCTGTTCAGTGCATGTTCCTCCTAACTGTGGAAAGATTGTAAGAAAACTAAGTAAAGCTTTCAAGAGAGTGCATAGAATACCAATATCTGCTAGTACAACCCAAAGCCTGACTCTCAGACTGCTTGCTTCAAATGCCTTTTTCAGATTACCAAAAATGACTCAGTGTGGTTCCTTTTTTACAGTCGTATATTTGGTAACGAGAACCTTGAGGTGATAGAGCTGGGACCGTTCTAAAAACCTACTTGAGATTACTAAATGATATTATTAGAAGTAACCCAATCTTCTAACTTGCAAAAATGATTTTGCCATGAATCGTTTGGACTGAATCTGTCAAGCTGGACGTGCAATAATTTGGTGGGCTGTTCCATACACCGTTGTTCTTATATACCAGAACAGATGACAGTTGACTAGTCGCCTTTTCAGTTGCTTATTGCAGCATTTGGTTGCTAAACTTGTAATTAAGTGCAATGTTTGCTCAGACAGTGTTAACGTGTGCAAAAGACAAAACAATGAAGTAATGTTATCATAAAATGTACCATAGTTCATTGTGTAATTTAGTGAACGCTACCACATAATTTAGTCCTCATCTGCTAGATAATTCCAGTGGACCTGGACACAACTCACTAAAGGAAGCCTTTTTCGTGTGTTTATGGTATCATTTAATTTTTACCTAGTTAGAAGTGCCACAGACTTGTTTTTTTAGGGGTGGGCATAACTTGTGTAATTCCCTGAAGCTCAATCACGTGGACTATCCCATAAACGCCACAGGATTCAATGGAATTATGCAGTAATTCTTCATTTAGGGTTATTTTCTATGTGCAAAAAAGCCCCCTCTTACCCAAAATGGGTGTAAGGATGCATTTTGAGCTGAGAAAATAAGGTTAAAATCAACTGAACATAGGGGCAGACTTAAGAGCCCCTAGCGCTCCTTGTGCCACATTAACGTCATTTTTTTACGCTAATGTGGCCCAATGAGGCCACAATCGCCACACCAAATTTACAAAGTGGTGCAATGCAAGCATTGCGTCACTTTGTAACCCTTTGCACTACATTATGCCTACACCAGGCATAATGTATGCAAAGGAGGTGTTCCCTGGTCAGGGGGGGCGAAGAAATGGCGCAAAGAAATCTAAGAAATTTCTTTGTGTCATTTTTTTCAGCACTTTTAACACCTGTTCAGAGCAGGTATTAAAAGGAGGCACACCATTGTTTACAAAGGGCCTCAGTAGGCTTTGCAGGATTAGCGCCAACATTTTTTATGTTAATCCTGCAAAGCTCCGAACTAGTGTCAAAACAATTTTCACGCTAGTTCCCTAACTACCGCTATGGTGCGCCATATTTTAGATATGGCGCACACATGGTGGCGTTAGGGGGGTGCTAACGGGTGCAAGGAAGGTGGTGCAGCACTGGGTGCTGCACTACTTTCCTTAAATCAGGCCCATAATATCTAAATGTGCTTTCACAGTAGGATATTTTCCACCAAATTACTCTTAATTTTGTGAGCAGCCTAATGGTTCTATTATTGGTAATTCTGCATCAAAGAGTAACTCAGAATTACTGAAATCACTCTGCCATAATTAAATCTTCGTCCTGGCCTGTTTTTTGTTTACTAGGGGCACTATGTGCTTTTCTAGACAGATGAAAGTCTCCTGGACTTCCCACGTGACCTCACATGAACACATGCACAGGAATACATTTAAAGCATACCTCCTTGTCATTCTACCAGCATGTTTTATTCACAGGAAAAAGTAAGGGTCAAAAAATGTTACCCAACACCTGAACTATCCTTTCATGGAATGTAAGCAATGGGCAGTAGTGACTGATGTGTCACCAATATCACCTCTTGTGATTATTATTAGATATAATTAATTCAAAAGATGCATAAGATGGAAAAATATTGGGAAAAGATAAGGTAAACAATTAGAGCTCCAGGAATCTTGGAAGGGTTAATGTTCAATTTCCTGCTGAGTTTCAATCACCACGACATAAATCTAGAGCAAGAGCTCAAGTTTAATAAGAACATACTCATTTATAACTGTTAAAAAGCCTTGCACACTACTTAGGTTGGGTTTCGGCAGAATATAGCAATCACTTGGCGAAATTCGCTGTAAACTATTCATTCAGCGCTAGGATATTCAGAAAAAGAATGCGCCCTGAAAGATGTTTTTCTGTGATTCTTTGTACAAGATACACAAAGAGTCACATTCTACGCTTAGATCAGCTACTAAATACATCTCTGAGAATGTCATGCTCTTTTTTTGGGTGGCGACTTGCAATGCATTTACCAAGGATTTAAAGCATGGTTGACTTACTTACAACCTCGATTATAAATACTGAGCATTTTTAGCAGTGATCCCAGATACAAGATGCAGCTCATGGTGTGAACACTCATTGAGTCTGGGGCTGCACAGTTTAAATCAATATTGATCCACACTAGCCACCATCACAATGGCTGACCTGTAAAGTTTTGATATCGATGTTTGAAATCCTGGGACAAGGCCTAATTTCCCCCAAAAAATATATATATGTCTGTTTTGTTCTGGGTGGTCGCCGAATTTCTTGCTTAACCCTATTTTATCCTATACAATATAGTTACTGATGGGTGATAGTACCAATCCTAAGAACATTAGATCCTCACCATCTGTCCAGTTCAATAAGAAGCCACGAGCTTAGAAAGTCGAGTGATTCTGAAGGAAAATAATGTAACTTCTACTTCTGTTTTACGCGTGACATTTAAGATAAAGCAGGACTAAGTGCTCCTAAATTTACCGACAGCACCTGTGTTGTCCAGGACGCATTATTCACAAGACTAGATACCCCACAGAGCATATTTGTCATCTGCTTTCATAATGCCAACTTCTTTGCTCTGCCTATTTTCCATATCGTATAAAGGCCGTTTTCATACACACACTGTATGTCAATCTCTATCGCAGATTAGTCCTGCGTAGGAACACATCCAGGTTTACGGCTGCCTTCTCGCATTCAGTTGAATAATGATCCTGCGTTAATGAAAAATCGAGATTCAATTTTATTCCCTTCCACTTTGCAAGCATTACATTTTTCTCCAAGGAAGATTTATACTTCTGCTGCATGCATTCAAAATTCTAGTCAAATCTGATGTGACCTGTGGCAGCAGTGATGCGGTCAGCAAGAAACATCTCAGCGTGATGCATGATGCCCTATTTTTACAATTTATAAGGTAACATCTGCAGCTCAACCCTGGTTGCATCAGTACACATTTGCACCATGACAAGGCGCTTAAGCACTGTCGTCATGAAGCGATTTTTGCTGCCAGGTAAGTTAAAAAGCGGTGCATAATGCATCTAAATCTATTATAATTAAATCCAAAGCGAAAAACACTTTTTTATTATTTAATTGACGATAAATGTTTCCTGTTACAGTGTTCGGATTTCTCAAGGTGGGATGAAAATATAATTTTTTTTTGCTTTCCAGTCGTGAGACTTTACTGTAATATGTGATATTTACATAAAACTATTTCAGATAAAGATCCTCAGGTGGCGCTTAGCGTGTTTTGCTCTTTTACCATTTTCATGCAATTAAACTGCCGCCATCTTGTTCAGTTAAATCTGTCCTAGAGGATGAATGATGTACACCTTGGGACTAAGGTCCTTGAAATGCACTTAGGAAGATCCATACAGGTGCCCACTTATATCCCTGAGGGTCAACACAAAGACAGGAGTCTAATTGTCTTCCTGGCACATTTTCAATAGGGATTTAGTATTACCAGTACTTGGCGTGGTTCATAGAAAATAATGTGTTCCTTTTTCACTGTGCCTCATAACCTCATGTATGTAATTCCTAATATTAAAAGATGAAGCAATTAACAATTTCTTGCAAAATATCTGAGGTGCCATTTTTTAATTCAAGCTAATAGATAGGAAGGACCTTATTATGACACCCGTCAAGTTCCAAAAATAGAGCTACTGGCAGTTAGAGACTGATTCAGGATTACAAATTTTGTGACAGTTACTATAGCTCTTGCTCTTTTTCTGCTCAAATTTTGTCAGGTAAAATCACACAACAGTGTTTCGGAAAACAACATATATTCAGAGCTTACACACCTTGGAAGGAGAGAAAATACGTGCACCTGCCATGTCATTTGCCTTTTTTGAGGTGCCCAAATAGGAATGGCATGATAGCGCACCAGCAAAATACTGCACCTGCATCAGAGAACATTTTTCAAGGGCTCGCACTGAGTCCCTAAATGGGTTATTTGTGTACTACACAATCTGGAAAGGGTCAGAGTATTTAGATCAGTCGTGCTATATAAGAATGGAAGATCCTCCACTTTGAGCAGATGGTATCAGAATCATGAGGGTCTGTCCGTTGGACTTTCTAGCACCAAACTTTTGTAAGAGTCGACAAGCTCTCTGAGGAGGACACAGTGTGAAGCTTCACCTCCGGTCCCCACTTTAGAAAGACCCCAAGCTTCATGACACATTTTTATCTGCACACCAAAGACAACTCAGATGATATTTCAATACCTACTGTACGACAAACATAATGTGGAAGAAAGGACAGCTTGTGCACCTACTTGAAATCTGGTCACATATATGGAGCATAATAAACAATTTGTGATATTGCAATGTAAAGAGATAAGGGGCTTCTCCTCATTTGCAAAGAGCCTGCCCCCCTTTATATTGATTTTTTATAGGTTTTCTTCAAACACACATCAAACGGAATGAAAGTAGCGGAAACTCTGACAATACTCCTCCTGAGAAGAATGCTGAAGATCTTGACTAAAGATGCAAGAAAGTGACATCCAGACCCTGTTTGATTAAGAATGCTTGGTTTGTGATGCCTGTGCGGCTGCTCTGTAACATGGGTAAACAAGGTGGCAACAGCTAAGGAACATGGCGCCGGTCATTACGGTGAATTCAAAGCAAACACGTGTTTTCCCAATAGGTACCCATGCCCAATGACCAGGCCATTCCTTTCTGAGGGAAAAAATGTTAATGTAATAGGATAGTAGAAGGAGGCCTTTGCTTACCACTAAAAAGCATATTAAATACGTTCACAATAAATGTTGACGTGCAGCAAAAACAGGAGCATGCTTCATTGTGCGGCACTGTGAGCATTCCATTCAATTTCTTGCTCTAAAATGTATTTATTCTCCACATGAAGGATTTTAATGGGAACATTTTTCTTTTTTATGGACTGTTGTAATCTTACAACATAATGAGAGAAATATGGGATATTATATTATAGAGCAGTGTGACAAATTAAATATTGATGGTGTTGTTTGCTTTTATCTTTCTGTACCACAGGCAGTACACATTTCTAACGTAGTTACATTGATTCAATTTTTGTTTGTGACATTTTCAGTTTTCAAAATGTAAAGTATATAAGGCGTACAGCTAAAGGTTGTACATTTTTCATTTGCCTGATTATTATATACATCTATGGGATACATATCTTTAATCAAATCATGCTTCAATCTATGTAGGTGACATGTTTCATCAATTTACTAAACAATAGACACCATATCAAATCAAGGGTGTTTTTTAGTTCATTTCTAAGTATAATTACTCTGCATCAAAAACCTGCTCAGTCAGTGTTGCTGTCTAAATCCTGACCTAAACGTCACTATGCCATTATTAATTAGTAGGTGAGTCTGTATTGCATCGCACCTTAAAGGTAACCAGCGATCAATGGTGGATAAGCACTTATGGTTATAAACATCGAACTGTGTGGCACTTGTGTTTTAAGGACTGTGCAGTAGTGGAATTAGGAAATAATTTTACCTGCTTACCTAAGACTAGATAAACCCTGCGTTGCATGCCTATTAAGGTGCTGAAGTATCAAGGTCTCTGAAAAATTCCATTTGCAAAGATGGAAGTGGTCCCCGAGCTGAAATTGTATTCAACAATACATTATCCTACTGATAGGCAGCGTTAAATTACTCCGGACATTGGAGCAGCTGAGTCATAGGCCATCAAGAAGGTTCAGGAGAATGAATGCCCATTCTCGTGCCTCATTTGGGGTATCCTGTCCCTACTCCAAAGTCAAACTTGACTATAAGCTCATCAGCTGTCATTTAGAGGGGACATCAGTCTTGATGACAGAGTTTATTCCTCTGCAGTACACATGTACTATCAGTTTTGAGTTTCCAGCTTCAGGAAAAACTGACTGGACCAGGGAATATATTGGTTGCTTCATCTTTTTGGAATTATCATTGCATTGACAGAAACAAAAACAAAATGGTCTAGGACTTACAAAGTATTCTTCACCTAAGTTAATTACACAATGAAAGATAAACATATGCTTTGCACCCACCACCAACAGGTGAAGCATAGAAATCAGTGTTGGCGATGAAAAGATCAGTAGCCATGACTCTACATCTTGACTTAGCATATACAGAGCATATTCCCTGCATGGTTAGGAAGGTGGCTCCACTTATTCCTGGGGGCTGCAAAAGTACTAACTGCACGATGAGGCCTACTAAAGCATGGCGGAGTCACAGAGAGAAAAAAAAAACAAGCAATACTGTGGCTCACGAACTGAAGGAGATATAATAACTTGAAATAAAAAAAACAGAGAAGGGAAAAGAGTAAAATAGGAGGAAGCAAGTGAGAAACATGGCATAGATATTATCTATTTCTGCACATCTTCCACAGTGCAGGCCAAAAGGGTTATATTTGAAGGATGGTATAGGTGGCTAAGATTAATTATTTATGACCTAGATTTTTTAAGGAGAAACAGAGCAAGAGAAGGTGGGCCACCAGCAAAGGTCCCAGATGGCCCAACTCCCACACATTTTATCACATAGAGCACAACCTCTATATGCTGGGGAGCTTAAAAGAGGAATAGCAAAACAAAGGTGTAGAATGGAAAGAATGGATGAAAAGGGAAGGGGGGAAAGAGATAATGTAATTGGTCACTCATTCACACTGAGGCATTATAAGAGAACCCTTCGGAGGATCAGATG
Source organism: Pleurodeles waltl (assembly GCF_031143425.1). Taxonomy (NCBI): domain Eukaryota; kingdom Metazoa; phylum Chordata; class Amphibia; order Caudata; family Salamandridae; genus Pleurodeles; species Pleurodeles waltl. The sequence continues at coordinate 848,038,828 of NC_090443.1, forward strand.
GAACATACACTGGCACTGTATAAATGTACAATATGTAAGATATGTCATAATGGGATCTGTATGCAAAAGGTTTATAGGTAGGGATATGTGTATTTTAAGGGAGAGAGGGGAGGGGTGGTGTCAGTTAGTAGAGATGGAAAAGTTACAGCCCTTCGCATATGCACCAGAGTGTGTATAATTGGCAAAATCGACCAAGTATGTGTACAGTGGACTACTGCCAATTAACAGCCCGAACACAGTCAAAAAGACAACTGCCTTATCCTGCAATTCATAGATCATTTAGTTGCACAATTCTGTCTTATACATGTCTACCAACCATTGATTGGGAGTAGGCAGCTGAAGTTGCTGCCAGTGTTGTGATATGCAGAGCTTAGCAGCTGTGAAAGCCGTTGCTGAGAAATGTCTTATGTGGCATGGAAAGGACGGTAAGTCAGACATATCATAAAGCATGGCCAACTTCTTTAATAGAGGTAGGTGTAGGTCTACAGTCCTATGTAGAGTATTCCCAACAGGTGCCCAATACCAACAAATCACAAGACAATCGCAAAATATGTGGATAATGTCACATTGAGGCAGGGCCTGCTTTAGCGCTGGTGGTGCCTGCTGTAACAATCTTTTTTGGCACCCCTTATAACCTCTTCCTCAGATTCCCTCACTGCCACCTAGCAAAAGTGCCACTCATCTCTCCATGGCCCCTCTCTCACATACAATTTGTATGTTTTAAAGGGCAGGTAAACGGTGGCTTTACTAATCCACTCAGTTATCCACACAAAACATGGATGAGTTCTGTGCAGCAGCGGTATTAACCCTCTGCACTACTTAAAAATGAGTCAAAACTGTCACTAGACAAAACTCAATTTCTCTTCTAGCAGGATCATTAATCCCAAGTTATCTTGACATTTTTATTGCTGCCTGAAAGCAGCATGCACAAGGAACTCTGCAGCAGGTGCTTTAATAATGAAAGTTATTGCTCAACACGGCCCCCTCTGAGGTCAGGGTCCCCCTTTCAGGTCAGTGCTCAGTAGGGCTGCACGAGCCGCACACCCCTAAAGCGGCCCTGCATTCTGTTGTACCACATCTGAGTCAATCAAAAGATCTCCCCTTAGCAGCCTCTGATGTTCTGGGTGGGTGCTCTGTGAGAAAGTACCTAAATCCTTATAAAAAGCTTTAATGACACGCTCTCAGTTAAATATGCTAATCAACAGCTTGTCTTTCAAGAAATGGTTATATTCTGGAGTTTAGAGCCTCAAAGTGTCTGGTTCACAATCTACCACAAGAATCAATGCCTTCGCTCTAAAACGCAATTCAATTTCAAACTGCTTTCTTAGCGCTAGACGCGGTGTAGGGGATAATTTGGTCACTCGTTTTGACTGCCATCTATTGAGTATAACTAACACCAACATATCCCTCAAAGGTGTTTATTGCCAAATCTGGCATCAATGTTCTAAAACACGAAGGTAGGACTAACCATCTTGTGGCTAAAGTGCATATTTCATAAATTCTCTGTAGAGTTTATCTGAGTAGAATCTACTCCCAGATATTCTGTACATCCTGTGTATTTGGATATACAGTACATCCCAGAGACTTTACCCTCTTCATTGGCTGTGCCTTTATTTATAGACCCTCCGAGCCATCCCTAGTTTCTGTGCTTAAAATATCTCTCTGGATCGGCATCCTGCTGACTGCCTATCGCTTATCCAGCTGACAAGCACCACGACCACCTCTGGTGGCTCTGGACCCACCCGTTGCCAGTACCTTGTCATTTATAAGGTTAACCTTGACTTCGGCTTGTAGAAACACTGCATGCACGCACAAAAACAATCAGCCCAGGCTTAACTAGACATAATCTCTCACCACAATATTCTAATAAATTAGATATTTTTATATTTATCGATTTAGCATTGGTGTCAAGCCTTGAACATGTTCTGGAGTACATTTCATTTGGACACATTCATCATTTAGCAAAACACTGCTTAGATATTTAAAAGTTACAAGACAGCCTCAAAAAACTAAATTATCGTAAGCTAACGCCCCTGTAACTGTTTAATAAAAATATCAGTTTTAGAGGACCGTGAGTTCTTTCCCGATCCTACTCCTATGGTGGTTTCATTCAACGCTCAGTCTCTGCTTTTAAACAGTGCCTTTTGGCAGTCCCAATTAATGACTCACTATTTGTACGAAGGGCTCTGGCAAGAATACCTTCAAATAAAAGTATATGTTCCTTCTTCTAGAAACCCATAATCAAGATTATTCTTATAAACATTTGCTACTTACACTCATCTAAGGCAAAGCCACAGCTAGTGTGCCTTGTATCAGAGTAGTATAGAGAATTTCCTGTGTGATAGGCCACACACCTTCCACCATTTTTTCCATGATAGAGTTCTTTCACCCAGGCGTACACTTTTTAATTATATTTTCTCCGTTTTTGTACCCTAAAAAAGTTACTGAATTGTGAGTGGAGGGATGAGGGGCAAGATGTTGTGGAGTGCAGCTTGGTCTCCTCCAGATTACTCACCAGGGCTCTCACCGTGTCCCCTGTTTGGTCCTTGTCCTGCCCCCTCCCACCTCATGGAGCACTCTTCAATTTTTGCATTCCAGCATTGCTTCTGCCCCTCCTTTATGTGTACTCTCCAGAATACTGCTACTTTGTAAGGGGGATTGCGATATACAAATACCTCCACAAATATACACACACATATAGATACATAAATGCATAAAAGGATCCACAGTGGCCTTCAACAGTTTGACATCTCTTAAGAGCCATAATTAACTTCAGAGTTATGTTTTAGTTTTGCTCTACAACAAAGGTAGCTCATAAAACACTACAACACAGTTCTTTTCAGACATTATCTTGTGAATCGTGGGAGCTTCTTCCTCCACAAGAAAACTCCTTTAGATTTTCAGTAGGATAGAAAAAAACAAGCAACGCCCTATATACGATCATGTTCATTTTGATTTAGAAACCGAGCAATTTCAATTGTTTTTATTTTTGACTAGAAATCCGCTCAAGAAAGCAAATATAAAAAACACAAAATGCGATATGGACTATTAGATCCAAGCTAATATTTTGGCTGCCTCTTGGCAGTCTCTACAGGGTGCCATCTTTTCCCTTCCACACACTTTACTAATGCGCGGTGTTTGTACAACCAGCCTTTGTGAATGAATTTATATATTTTTTCTGATTCACTTCTGTGGAAGCAGAGTCCATTCATTTGCCCCTCTCTACATGAATCTAATGATTGATGTTTTCTCCCGAACTACCGCTTTACATATACACATTGTGTCCTCTGTTTCTAGTAGCACTCTATTAATAAATGGTCTCTGTATATACAGAAGTAATATATCAAAAGTATATATGCATCTAATCAGCAGACACATTTATTTTTCCTCTTTGATTGTGATGTTGCACTTACACACATTAGGTCATTATAGTTTACTGGTGGGACCGCTGTACACCCACCTAACTACCAGTAGTACCTGTTAATGAAAATGTAAAGGATATCTTTCAGCCATATCCATGATTTCATTTCCTTGACATATTAAGGGGCATATTTATTATGCCCTAGCACCATCTTGCGCCACATTAACATCCTTATTTTTTACGTTAATGTGGCCCAACGAGGCCGAAATCCCAGCGCCCTATTTACTAAGTGGCACAATGCATGCATTGCACCACTCTGTTGCCCTTTGTGCTATATTATGCCTGCACCAGGCATAATGTATGGAAAGGGGGCGTTCCCCCGTTAGGGGAGCCGGAAAAATGGCGTAAGGAAATCTATAAGATTTCCTTGTGCCATTTTTTACGGCACTTTTAACGCCTGCTTAAGAGCAGGCGGTAAAAGGGGGTTCCCATTTTTTTGAATGGGGCCCTATGTACTCTGCAGGAGTAGCGCCAACATTTTGGCGCTACTCCTGCAGAGTACATCAATATCGTCATGAGAAATGACGCTATTGCCCCCTACCTTGCATCATGGTGTGCCATATTTTAAATACGGCGCACACATGGTGGAGATAGGGGACTTCTAAGGGGCGCAGGGAAAGTGGCACTGCACTCACTTTCTATAAATCTGCCCCTAAATGTCAGGGTTTAGCACCTATTTGTGATCGTTAACCAGTGCAAATTTCCACATCCAAGAAACAATTTGCAATACCCATAGCATTTTAGAGTCTTGTCCCTTATGCTTTTAGTGACTAAGTTCACCTGGTTTTTACTGTCTTAATCCCAATATTGTTGAATTTTCAGATGAACTTTAAATTATATACGTTGGTCACAGAGATTAAGGTAGAGCAGCCCGGTCTCATTTTAGCGCATATTTCCCTGACTAATGTGGTATTGTCCTATTAAATAAAGTATTACTAGGATGTTGCTATAGCAACTCAACACAGAGAGAAAAATATGCTTTTTATAGACTGCTATGGTAACTGTTTTATCGGTGTTATCAGTTTATCTATGTGTTTTTGTACAATATTTTATTGGAGAAATGATTGCATCACATTTTCAAGTCTTCCCTACCTTAGAAATGTAATCTGAAAAATTGGTCTGTTGCACAAATTCTTTAAAAATGTCTTTTTTATCCCTTAGTTCTTCCCTATGTGTGGTTACTTGACTCTTTAAGAATACTAAAGAACATGGATGAGTGTTGGGCTGATACTACTATGGATTTGTCCTCGACTATTTCATAGTGGTATAACTACAGTCACTTGTTGCAGGCTAAAACCTTTCTGGTTTATGGATGAGATTGGTTCAGAATTGCCCTTCATATAAGAGGATGTTTTAGAGGTTCGTTTTTGGTGGGCAGTGGGGTTAATTAGAGCATCACTAGACTGAAGATTCTCATTTGCGGTTATCTGTAGTGTTCACAATACCACCTTTGCTTGAAACTTAATCCTATGTTACCAATTTAACTTTCTTATCTTAATCTGGGATTTAAGATCTTCCTAGAGCTATTATAGCATCTTCAGACCTGGGGAGAACAGGTCCAATATAACATCAACTTTATATAGTTTGCAAATAAAGTTAAGAGAGCCTCGCTGTGATTATGTATAGCATCATATACTGTGCTAAAATCTATTTCATGGGACAGGAATGTGCCTTGTGTGGTAAAAGTGTGAGTAAGTCTGCCATGAGTGCCCAACTGCTCATGAAACTGGTATCCTGACTGTTATTTTTGTCCAACATCATGATAACAGAGTTTGTGCAAGTGCTTAAGGAGGTCTAGGGTAATGTGAGAACCATAAACTGTGTGACCTTTAAAGGTTCACAAAGTATGCACTCAATGCACATTGTACTATCTATTCCCCTGGGCATATCACATAAAGTCGTTTAGGCAGCATATGGCGTTTTTTGTGAGATTTAAAAAAGAATCAACTCAAGATGGTTCTAATCCACACCCCTGTTTGGAAAATATGTCTAAATATTTCCAAACCACTTCACGTTTCCCCCAAGTTCTTCTTAAACAAGAATGGGAGTGTTCCACTGAGTACTGAAAGAGCTGATGTAGAAACAAGGCTGGTGTCCGAATGGCAGCCAGTCTCTTAGGGGTGAGTGGGCATCACCTGAAATCTGCACTTTATACTGGAGGAGCTATGATCTACATGAAGTGCATAGAAGCCTGCCTGTCTGGCTGCCGATAGAGGGAAGGCATGTGCTTGGCCCTTCAGGAGGAGAGGTTGTCCAGGATAAAAAGCCCATAGTGTTCCCAGCTTTCAGAGAACATAGGGAAAGCAGGTTATTCTGTAAAGCAAAACCAGGAGTGGCCTGAGCCAGAAACTGGTCTGGATGATCTGTCATCCAGGTCCCTATGTAATCTGCAGTACAACTGTTAAAGCTCAAAAATCACTATTTCAATCAGCAGTGCACTGAGGATTCAATAAACGTATACTGTCACTGGAGCCATTGGAAAGAAGCCACTGAAGCAAGATGCCCTGCATGGCCCAGAAGCTGCAACTGCAGAAGGACCACCACCACAGATTACCTGAAATGGCGACACTATGAGAATTGGGTTGTTGGTTGACTGGGGTGTGAGCCCTGGTCAAGCAGCAGGCACAATCCCTTGCACGGTAAGCCACAAAAAGCCTTGTGCTTAACCATGGGTAGCTTGGCACAAAAAAAGCAGTCAGGCTAAACTTAGAGGCATTGTGTTACTTATTTATGTAGTACACAAACAACAACACAGTGACAACACAACACAATAAAAATCCCAAACCAATTTAGAACAAAAGAGAAAGCTGTGGTAAATTAGTAGAACCAGAGTTCTGAATTGTTAAAGTGTAAGTTTCAAAATAGCAAGCCCTTGGTTTTTATAAATTGGCCACCTGGGCACCTTTAGCACCATAACCAAGGAACTAGGAATGGATGGAGACCTCTTGGGGGTTGAAGACTCAATCAGGGGGGTGTGGCCTGGCCACAAATGAAGATGGCCACTTAATCAAAAAGTGTGCCGAGTGGTGCAGCAGAGGTTGATGGAATGATTCCGGTCATGGGGGACCAGCGCTCCTGGCCTCATCCTGGGCTAGCAGGGGGCCTGGATCATAGCTGCTGAACATCTGCCTACTGGCATTGCTGTAGGAGTGGCCGCACCTGAAAATGTGGCCCAGGCCCGAAGCAGCGGCCCACAGTAAAGCAGCTGCCTGTCCGCATCCTGCCTAACTGAGGTGCCGGTCCCCCATGCTGAGCACCTTCCAGGGAGCAGCGACTCTTCACCCCAGTAGCTCTCCCCTCAATTTATGCCCACCTGTTGCCAGTGCCTGCCATAAGGCACTGGGCTTCTCTGCATCTTTTCCTGCCCTGATTGCACAGACAACAGTGGGTGGAAGACATCCTGTACTTGACTGCCTGCCCCACAGTCTGACCCACTGCGACCTGCACCACTGCCCCTCCACTCACTTCACACGTCACTGCAGCATGATGAGCAGAGGGGGCAGACAGAAGATATGTAAGGACAACGCCGCCTTCCAGACCTGCTGCCAATGTACTGGGATCCTCTTGAGGAAGTAGGGAGACAATCGGATGGGGGCCTGAAGCAGTAACTATCACGTCACACAACAGCCCACCCAGACTACCATCTCACAACAGTCCCACCAGGTGAGCACCCCGGCTCCTGAAGTACCCCATCCTGCTTGCGACTCTACACCCCCCACCAGCCCCTGTGCTACAGAACAGGCCAACACTCAGACCCTCGCTCTCTTATCGCCCAAACTGTGTGAATTGTGCGACGACCAAGAGAACCTTGACAGCCTGCACATCCGTGGACAACACTGGAAATCTGTCTTACTCAACGCCACCCTCCCAGATGGCCTCCTTTTGCCGTAAGCCACCAGACTGCAAACTGCAGGGCCCCACCATTAGCTCTACTCCCAGTGCTCCCAGGGCTGAAGCCCTCATTGGATCCTGCCTCGCTGGTCCCCGCTTTGAGGCATTGGGGCCCCTACAATGCCAGCATCGGTTCTGCCTCTTGCACCCAGCTGATTACCTTACTGCCCTTCCTTGAGGGTACAGAGTGACTGCAACCAGTAGTCTGACCCCCTCGTCACCCTTGGGAGGAATGGGGTGAAACTGGTACTTTCCTGTCTAGAATGCTCATCAGCTATCTGATGGTCACTCCTCCACCCGAAGGAACCTGTCGCTGCCAGCACCTTGGCATATGGAACGTTCCAGGCACACGCATGTGACCCTGCAGGGCCCCACACTGGAGCTTTCCCCCCTCTTCCCGCACCCCCCGTTCTCTGACTTCTGCTTTGGAGATCCCCTCTGGTCAACATGTGGACAAATCCTCCCACAAACTGCTTTTCTCAGAGGCTGTCTCCCAGCATCGCACCATGGCTGCCCCAGAACCCACTACTGACAAAGCAGCGACAATGCACCTACCTCCAGGCCCACAGCAGGAGTCTATCATGGACTGCCTACAGGCGGTTGCAGCGGTCAGCCGATGGCTGGAAGGCATGGACTCCAAAAACACAGAGCTTGCAGCCGAAACCATCCGCTCAGTGACTGTGGGCATCCAGGACAGAATGGAGGGGCTAGAGCTGCGATTGGGGGCTATAGAAGAATGTCTCAACACCATACTGGATAGGGATTCAGGAACTCATCCTCCTGAGGAACAAACTCACAGACCTGGAGGACAGATGTCAAGAGACAATGTTCACTTTTTCATTTTCCCAGAACATGCAGAGAGGGCAGACATCAAGGATTTCCTCTAGAGCACACTACATACGCTCACAGGCCGTACATTCTACCCCCCCAGAGATCCAACATGCACACTGCATGGGCCCAGAGAGATAGGAAACTTTGGGACGGCCTTGCCTATTGATAGCCTGCTTCCTTTACCACGAACAAGCACAGCAGCTCCTCAGTGTAGCCCTGTCCCATGGCTCATACGATGATGGGTGGCTCGAGATTTGCACAGCCGCAGACGTCTTGCGGTAGACCAGCAATAAGAGGAAGGCGTTCTTGGCCCTCCTGCCTCAACTTCAGAAGCTGGACATAAAATGTAGTCTTTTTGAGTCTGCCCGTATGTGGATCACGAAGGACTGCAGATGCAGAGTCTTTCTCGACCCAGACGCCCTACGCCAATTCTTAAAAGACCTCACTGAGCACACCATGGACCGCACCCGCTCAGACTGCTGGCTTGACTCCCACCCCATGCGCCTACTACCAAAACACCGTTGGACCACTGGCACTTGGAGAGGAGCCATCAAAGAGGCATAGGCATGGAGCGACTTTCCCACTCTCAGAATGAGAGGAATCTGGCCCTCCATGTGATGAACGCTATCACCCAGTACCAGGGTTGTGACAAATCTCACTCCCTGCAGAGACCTTCCCAATCTGAAGAACTGCTGAGCTGTTCACCCCTGGCTCCATGTCAGCAAACAGGTGAGTTTACCACTTGCACCTGCCTCTCTGAGGTTGTCTGTATTGTCAAATGTTATTGCTTGTCGCTCAATGGCCGAAATGTATTTCTATAATTTGTTACCAATGTTACAAGTGTTCCCAGTGTTGCATTATGCTTTCGGTTGAATTATGCTTTCGGTTGCACTGTCTTCCCTTGTTTCAAGTATACATTCCTATGTACTGCCCTCTGAGGATTGTTACCCTGTAGGGGCTGTTTCCACCACATTTACAGCACACTTTGCAAAGCTGACCTGCAACCCGATGAGGGCCCTTGGCACTCCCACTCCAGGCTTCCCTCCCCATTGCCACACACCCGGTGGCCTATGACCTGCCACTACTCACCAGGCTCATCTGACCTAGCACTCCCCATCATCGCTCGCTTCACCCCTCCACCTATCCTGACCTCACCACTCTCTCCTGGAGGACCGAGATCACTGTCTGATATTGACCATCTATTGCACACTCAGAGATAGCACCCCCCTTCCTTCCCAAAAAACACTATTGTCCATTACCATTGGGTCACGATACAGGACACACCCTGGCCTGATGCAGATCCACAATCTGCCCACGGTATGACTCCAATCCCACCCTTTTTCTCTTGACAAGTGTGTCCACCTTCGGAATCCTCACTGCAGCCCTGTGCAGGTGCTACAACCTTATACCAGCAGCTAACTGAATTAGGCGTTCCCCAAGGCCCCCTCCTGACCTAGATTCGGTTTACACTCCCTATCACAACACTGCACTGTTTTGCCCACATTCCACCTCAGGATCCCACATACCAGATCCTTCCCCTCACCCTAACTCACCCCCCTATCCTTACCCCTCTCCCTTTCTTTTTTTCTCCATCAAACACCTCCCTCACATCACCACTCCCTTGCATTAAAAGCCATGTGACCCAGCACCATCCTCCAGCCCACATAAAGCCCTGATGCTGGCCACCCTGCATACGCCTGCCTCCTCTCTCCGTGCCATTTGCTGGAAAGTCAATGACCTTTTGCACTACAAGAAGATGGTGCTTTCTTACTTGCAGTCCAAAAGAGTGGATGTGGCTCTGCTGAAAGAGACCCATCTTTCATGCTTGGAGTCTGAAAAACTGTGACGGGACTGGGTGGGATGAGTGTTTCATAGCAGCTGCCCAGAGGTGACTATACCCAGGTCTCGTCCCCTCAGGAAATGCAGAGCTGTGATTCTCATTCAAAAGTCACTGTCCTCAAGTCCTGGTCTGGCTCGATGGACGCTACATCTTTGAAAAACTGAAACTTGAGGACAGGACACTGTGTGTCGGCTCAGTCTATGTTCCCATGGGCTTCAAGTGTCCATTCTTCCTACAACTCAATCACCTCCTTACGGAAATCAGCACCTCTCACCTCCTCATGGGGGGTGACTGGAATCTGGCATGGAACACGATGCTGGAGCACACTGGGACTCTAAATACCGGAAACAATGCCAACAGGGTCCTCCTAAATGACGTGATGCCTGATCATGGTCTGGTAGATCACTGTTGGCTTTCACACCTGGTGTATAGGAAATACACCCTCATCCACAGTGCACAGCACCCAATCCTGGCTGGACTACTTCCTTCATTCCCTCCAGACAGTGGCCCTTGCCCATGAATAACAAATCCTGAAAGCGGCATTGTCTGATCACTCTCCAGTCCTGCCAGCATTGGACCTAGGCTTAACCTCCCCAGGCTGTAAGCCGTGGTGCCTGAGTGTGGTGCGCGATTGCACCCCTCAGAGCAAAAAACAACTCTGCTCTCACATCTCCGTGTACCTTTCTGACAACAAGGGCTCAATCTCCTCACAGGGTCCTCTGAGTGGTAGTGAAGGCCACCATACATGGAGATGCAGCCCACATGAGAGATGCAGCCCTAAATAATAAGGGTTGGGCAGCCCAACAGAAAAGTCTAGAGGCAGCCATTGTCACCCTCACGCGCCTCTACACTGGGAAACCATCCCCTGCCACCCGTCACCAGATGGAAAAGGCTTGCATGGCCCTTAATACCCTATTCACCACTGAGGCTGAATATGGACTCTAGAGGCTGAAGGGCTGCCACTACGAACAGGGTGAGAAAGTGGAATGCCTCCTGGCAATGCAACTGAGACAACAGGAAGCAGCACTTGCTATCCCCACCATATGATTCACACGTGGCTTGCTGCTTACACACCCACAAGATATAGTCAACTAATTTGCCTACTACTGGACACTTTATGCACCAGAGGTGACAGTGGATCCTACCTTTTTGGATGTTTTACGATACCACCCACCTGCATTGACTTAATGAATCCGGCAGAGACCTATGGGACAGGGAGATCAGCAAAATCAAAATTGCGCAAGCCATTTCTGGCTTCCCCTGTCATAAGGCTCCTTCAAGGGGCGGCTTCCTTGTGGAGTTTTTTAAATGGACGGGATGGGATGTAGTCGCCACCCTTTATGATGCCTTCCACAAAACTGAAAAGTTGGGCTCCCTTGCCTCCATCTCCAACAAGGTGGTGGTAGCTGTCCTCTGGTCCCTCCTTCATACCCTTGTGCACACTCTCTGTGCCACCAAGGACCTTCAGGGTGAGGCTCTTGCCATCTCTCTGGATGCCAAGAAGGCATTTGACCGAATAGAGTGGGGCTACCTCTTTCCAACCCTGTGAAGGTTCAGCCTGGGAGAAGGGTTCATCTCCAAGGTCCACCGGCTCTATGACTCCTCCACGGCTCAGGTCAACTTTGGCTGCTTCATGTCAGAACCATTCCCGATCAAACCTGGGACCCAGCTGTTCCTCTTAGCAGTGGAAGCCCTTGCGGTTTCCTTTTGTCAATCCCTGATACTCTTGGGTGTCCCTATACCAGGAGGGTCCTCCAAGGTCTATCTGTACCCAGATGACGTGCTTCTCACCCTCACAGACCTTCCGCAATCCCTCTCAGCCCTGAAAGACATCATCACTGGCTTTGTGGCACTCTCAGGGTACTGGGTGAACTGGGACAAAAGCGAAGCTCTACCCTTCTCCCGAATTACCACATGTGCAGTGATAGCTGGGCATCCCTTTCGTTGGAAAGTGTCCTGACTTAAATACCTGGGGGTCTTTATAAAAAAGGGGCCTGGAACACATGATAATGGAAACATAGATCCCTTGATTGTCTGCATGTAACGTGACTTTGAGAAATGGTCCCACCTTAGACTATCTATGTGTGGAAGGGTACAAGCAGTCCAAATGGCGACCCTGCCTACGTACTAGGCGTGCTGACCCCACTGGTCCTACTGACCGTATTGAGATCAGTGGATGCAGGCATCTACTCTTTGTTTGGGGGTCCAACTGCTCCCGTCAGGCCTGGTCTAAACTCTTTGTGCACCACTTGTGTGGTGGTATGGGACTGCCCTCAGTTGAATATTATGCCCTTGCCCTCTATCTATCTCAGCTGGCTTACCTGCTTACCATTACACCAGACCCACCCCAATGGGTTATATCAGAGAGCTCCTTACTGGCCTGTGGGAAAGGCCTACAACTCATCTACGGACACTAGGCCCCCAGACGCATCCCATCAACCTAATCATACAAGCCATGCTGAAGTCTTGGCAATGATCACACCGCCTCTGTGATGTAAACCCCCTCCTTCATAAACAAGCATCGTTATGGGCGAACTTGGCCCTCTGCATCTGGGGAAGAGCTCTGGATTGGGGCACGCGGTGAGTGTAAGGCATCACCAGCCTGCATCTGGTCCTTGTTGGAGGTACTCTCAAACCATTTGCAACACTCCAAGAGGAATTAGGTCTACCCTCCCTTCCAACAGGAATAGAGATATCTCCAACTCCAACAGCGCCTGGGCCCGTGACCGTTGACCCTTCCACCTTTCCCGTGGTGTCCTACCTTAAAATGTGGGTCTGTTTCCTTGGAGTCATGCTGGGGTTTCACGGCCTACCAAGCAGTCATCTCTTCACCCACCTTCTCCTCGTTAACCTCTGAACTAAATGGCAGACCCAGCTGCACACAACTGCAAGGAGGACTATTGGGCTGACCTCCTAGAAGCACTTGACCACGGGATGCGAGAGGCTCGCCTGAAGATTTGCCTCTTCAAGACAGTGCATTGCAGGCACTGGACCCCTCTGAGGATGCGCACCGCAGGCTTGCTATCTCACTCCTTTTGCTGGCACTGCCCGAAGGACTGTTGCGACCTATTGCTTATACTTTACGATTGCCCCTCGATCCAGTCTCTCTGGAACCTGGTGGGGTTCACGTTGTGAAAGATGCTGTTGTTCAGGACACCCTTTCCCCAACCCTGCTCTTACTACACAATACATGGGACACCCCAGACCTCTCCCACCCCCAATGCCATCTTCTGCCTAAAGCCCTTGCCACTGCAAAAATATGTATCCTCTGCCACTCCCTTCCCATGAGGAATGGCTAGCGGCAGTGTACCAGAAGGCCTCCCATGAGCGTATCATCAAGGCTATTCAAGACAGAACAGAAGCCTTTCTCCAGACGTGGTCGCCTTTCCTCCAGGCCCCGACCCCATTCTCGTCATGCTAGCACTAGGTCCCGGATCAGGAACGCAATACACACCCACCTCCAGCTCTCCGAAAGCTGCGTCTGCCAGCGACACTTTGACTCGCCCAGGACGAAAGACCCCTCACCTCCTAATTCACCCCCAGGACTACCCTCCCTTCCACCCCTCCTCTTCTCCTCTCATCCATAGTGCTATTCCCCTTCTCCGCCCTAACCCCTACGGAACATGAAATGCCCATCAGCCAAACACACACTCAATACAAATCAGACTACATTTGCCAGATGGACCCACATTCCCTGCCTGCATTTAGTAAACGCAGATACATGGTGATGCAGTATTCCCTGGCCTTCTGGTTCTTGGTCTTATTATACTGACATTTACTGTTTCACTCTGTTCTCCTTTTTCTCAATAAAGTCATGCGAAACAACACTCAATCAGGCTGGGTCCAGGTGCAGGTTTAAGATGGTGGGAGACTGTTATGTCCCTGTGGCTCAGAACAAGGGACCAGCTAAACTAGCCATTGGAGTCACTTCTGATGTCCTGGGTGCAGGTGGTAATACAGGGCTGTACAGCAGGGTTGGCCTCTGAAAGTTTCAAGCAGACTCCAGGCAGCAAAGCAGTCCTTCCAGGTACAGCAGCAATCTGGCGGAGTGCACAGGAGGTCACATCCGCAGGCAGTCCTCTAATTGTCCTTCATAAGGGCCCGTAGTGAACTGAAGAGTGGGTCTGAGAGCCCTATTTGTATAGCCTGGTGTCCTGCTCCTAAAAGTTGGGAGAAGTTTCCACAAGGGTTCTCTGAAGTTCCAGAAGTTTCCTGCCTCCCCTGCCCTGGCTCCGACCTGGCTGCACTGTCAATAAAGGTCGTTAAGCCTATTGTGTGGTGGCAGAGCCCAGCCTATTCAGTTGCAAGTGGTGCTGTGTGAGTTCCGCCCCCCCATTAAGTCAGTTCATTGCCCAGTCAAGCTCTGATAATCCCCTGTTGTGTGACTGTCTGGGGAGAATTCACAAAGTCTCAACTGTCAGTGGCCTAAGGCAGGCTGCAGACACAGAGGGCTAAGGGCATGAAAATGGCAACTTTCTAAAAGTTACATTTTCAAACTTGTAACGATAAATCCAACTTTACCGTTAGGGAGGGTTTATCATTACAAGTTCAAGCATATCAAACATTATATATCTACCACCTCTGGTTTAGGAATTACAGCTTATTAATTTTAATAAGGAATCCCCAATGTCAGCCTATGGGAGGAGTAGGCCTCTCAGTAGTGAGAAAATGAATTTGGGAGTTTTTCACTACTAGGACATGTAAAACTAAAAAATACATGTCCTTGCTTTAAATTAGATTACACCCTGCCATATGGGTAACTTAGGGTCTACCTTAGTGGTGACGTATATGTAATAAAAGGGGAGTTTAAGACTTGGCAAGAGGATTTAAATGTTAAGTCATCATGGCAGTGTGGAGTGTGCAGGTGAGTCTAACATGCACACTTGAAACGTTTGTGGGAGGGGTAAAAAACATTGAATTGAGTTGCATCTCTGACCATGGAGAGTATTTGGTGTGCTCTGCACCTGCACCTAGTCAATGCTAAGACATATTGTGTTGGGGACGGTAGACCTATCATCCCTTCCTTAGCAGGAAGAAAATGCACTGGAAGATGGACAGAGGTCTAGAGGCTCACTGTAGCAGTGTAGTGTGCAAGATTAGGTTGTTGGTTGACTGGGATGTGAGCCCTGGTCAATCACCAAGCACAATTCTGGTTAGGATAAGGCACAACCAAACACAAAATTAACTTGTGCTTGCCCTCTGGTAGCTCGGCGCAGAGTAGCCAGGCTTAACTTGGATGCAAGGTGTAAAGTATTTGTGAAGCACCTCAAAGAGTAAAACAGTGAAAAAGACACAAAAAAGGATCCACCACCAGGTGAGAACAATTGAACAATTTAATAAATAAAGCAAGGTGAAAAACCAATAAGCAAAAATTGAGATATGAATTTTTGAAGAATAAACTGTAAAACAGCGTTTAGAAACCAAAAGCACCAACCGGGGATATATGGTCACGCCGGACTGGGACACATTCAAAATTTAATGCCGACTGCAATGGAGTGTGGGCTGGCTACCAGGACCCAGTTGGGCCCTCTTAACTAAAGTACCTTAAATCCAGGTTGTGGAGTGATGCATCGGTTCTAAACCACACAGTGGAGGGTATGCACAGCTTTTTTCCACTCAAAAGCAGCAATGTGTAGGTTCCAAGATGCGGGATACAATGACAATGTGATTTTGAGTTTGCTGGTTCTGACCTACGCAGTAGAGGTAATGAGACATTTTCCTCCATGCACCAGCAGGGATAAATTGATTCTGCTCTAGCATCAGATGATGTGTCTGTTCCACTCGAGCAAGAACCTCATGGCATGCTTCCAAGGGTCCAGGACTGTGTAACACAACTTGGCAGAACAGACTCACAGATGACAGAGTCCAGATGCAGAAGCAGGGTGGTTGGAAGTCTGTTATGTCCCTGAGACTTCAGATTAGGAGACCAGCTAACTAGCCCTTGGAGTCACTGTGGGTTCTGTGGTGGTGAGATTCAGGTCCAGACCTTCTCACTTTCAGACAAGAGGGCAGCAGTCACAAGTCAGCACAGCAAAGCAGGAGTCCAGCAAACAGCAGTCCGGCAGAGTGGCAGGCCTTCAGCCGCACAGCAGTCCCTCTTCCTTGTAGAGTATTCACAGGTCCAGAAGTGTACTGAAGTGGTTGTGTCAGAGGTCAGTACTTATACCCAGTTGGACCTTTGAAGTGGAGGAAACTTCAAAGAGATGCATTTGAAGTGGACAGAGTCCCTGCTCTCCCTGCCCTGGCTCCAGTCTCACCACAGGGGGTCATGGCCACGAAGAAAGAGCAGCGGCGTGGCTTCAGCGAGGCAGGTAATTTTTTTTTTTTACTTAAAAAAAATATATATTATTCCCCCACATGCCGTCCCTTTAAACCCCCGCGAGCCGCAACTGGTGGAAATCATGTTGAGATTGCCCCAAGTACCCTAGAGGAAGACCCTTTCACAGTCGTGTATTTTATTTGCTTTTTATCTCGCTTCCTCACAAAGTATCCTTTGTCAATGTGATTGTCATCACACATTTACCAATTTAATGCTGCATATTTGAGCCTTCTTTAGTCTCTGTCAGAGAGACGTCAACTCATCTAAGATGCTGCTGAGCATATTTTGAAGTTGATGAGGAGAGGCCAGGACATTCCTTCATTAACTGTCGGTTAAGAAATAGATAATGCATAAAACATTTTGCATTGTAGCCGAGACAGTCGATTAATCAGTGTGAGTTTTTTTTTATTGTTAATTTGTTGGGAAGGATCCACTAACATAATTATACAGTATCATGTTAAGTCAAAAAACAGTTTTACTGAGGAAATCAGAGCTTTACTCCTATGCGCTATGGCACAAGGCAGTAGGTCCCTTCTCCGAGAGATGTAAGGCAGGTAGTTAAAGTGCCAAAAAATAAACAAAAGAAAACAACACCATAAAAAACATAACCCAAGGTAATAAAAATGGAGCCAATTTGAAAAAGCCAAATGAGACAACATTGGTCGAAATCAGATTAGGAAACTGAAGAAATGAATTTGTATTTTTTTATAATCCGAAAGCATCAAGAAAACACAACATTCCAATATAAGCTAACGGTTTTACCTTGGGACATTTTTTATGGAAGTTAAACTCCTTCATAAGGGCAAGGCAGGATGTCATAGCCAGCCAAGGACCCAGTAAGTCTGCATTTAGGCTCCCACAAAGCCTTCAGTTTTGGTGTCAAAAGCTTAGATTGAGACAAATAGTGAAAATGTGGCACCCTTGGTATCTTTGCGGGGCCATATTTAAGAGCTAACCACTTTTTTGGGGCGCAAAATCTGCAAGCAGAATAAGATTGTAAGGTGTAGCTGGGCAAGGGTTCCAACAACCCATATAACTTCAACATGCATATACCATTTAACTGTCATGTCACAAGTGCATTACATTGCCACCTACTGCGGTCTTAGTTAAAAGAATATGCCAATTGGGGCTAGTGAATTTTACACCATTGGTTAGAGGTCAGATCACTTAGAAAACGAAGCTGGAAAGCACTCTCCCATGTTTCAAAATCAAAGGATTACAGTACATCTTGACGAAAAACAGCAAAACATCTGGAGTGACTACACAACACGTTGAATTCCTTAACATCTACTTTTCTTTTTAGCTAGAAATGTTAGAGTGCACTGGTAATAGACTTGCTCTCCATTGATGATGGGCTTTATTTAGGGTTTGGCCCACCATATTACAACTGCATTATAGTCTGGGTTACTTTTAATATGACAGGTGGGATACCCATCGCATTTTGATGGAGAATTCTGCAAGTCAACCTCTAACTAAGGCCTGATGTATCGATTTTTTAATTCACTAAGAGAAGCTGTAATTCACAATATCCGAGGAAGGCCTCCTTTTTAATTCTGTTCCTGATTCATTGAAGGAATAGTCAGGATATGTTAAAAGTGTGAGTGTAAGATAACATAAATGTTGCTGTAACCCAGTAATTAACCGTATGCCTACTTCCATTATAGCACCATGTAGCCTCCATACCATATAGTGTCACACCACTTTCTATTTTGAGGACATTTGCAAATGTTCCCATTTCTGTGGGTAAGTGTCTACCAAACTGGCCTTAGACATATACGCTATTGATGCACATTTGTTATTCTAGCACTGCCCCTGCTGCTGTGGAAAATGCCTAAACGTCCGAATGAAGCTTTGAAGAACAAGAACATTTTAAATGTAAATGATGCAAATTGCAGGCCAATATGTCTGTTGCATCAGTGTGAATTATAGAATTATTTATCAGGATTGTTATGACCTAAAATTCAAAGTGAATGTAATGCAACCTATACGTCATACTTGCCCTGACTAGCCAGGAAACAGGACTTATCTCATAAAGATAATAATAATTCACCCAAGAATAAATTTGGTGATTTGTATATAAAGTAAATCCTTTCAGTAATTTGGGGTAAAAAAGACTGACTCTGCAATCCCATTTCAGTTACATATTGTATTGTTGGTGAAATTAAATAATGTGCTGAGTGTACTTCAATGATTTAATGTCGCAGTCACGTGTGACTAGAAAACTTCACATCTCTGCCAAAGTATATCACTTCAAGCCCTTATCATAAATAGACTGTGTGTTAGTTATGCATGACCACTTTGTCATAAAGAAAATCTTTCTACCATCTTCACAGCCTGACTGCCTGCCAGCCATGCTTCCTTCCCTCAACACTATGATAGACTTTTCTCCCTGAACAACTGAACTAGAGCTCTCTGATGGTTTCCACTCCAACTTTTTATATCTCATGAGCCTGCCCAGATACAGAGCCCAGATTGGCCATGTGGAAAGAATAAGAATCTTACCCATTTACTTGCCCCTGGATTATTTGCTTTTAAACTACCTGGTTTTTGGAAACTCTGCTGAATCTAACTCATGGTAAGCTCTGGTAACTGGTTTTGAGTACTAATCACTGGTGCCCTATTTTGAGTGCTAAATGTTGAGCCTTGGGAGAGACGTGCACCCCATGGTACAATGTGGCGCACCAGTCTGCCCTGCATCATCGTGCTCCAAAAGAGCAGCATAACACACCACTGTCCCTAACTGCATAGATGTGGAGGGGACAAGTAGGATCAGCAGATTGCTTTTCTACCAGCACTCTAAGTTGTAGCATGCATGGTGGGTAGCTAAATGGGCCACACAGGATTGGGCTTCCGCCCTGCCTTAACCAAAAGACAGTGTGTTCCCAACACAGAGAGGCATGGGCACCCTCTTTAAGAAATAGAAAAGTGCACCAGCAAACACTTTACTAGAAAGAAAAGAGACAGATGGCCAGCCATGGCAGCATCAAATGGACCGCACTCGTATGTCCCAGTGACTGCTTCACAAATGTGCATATTTAGTTTGATTGTGAGACAGGAAGGCAGGGTATCACCCAGAAAATGTTAGTGTACTCTTTTTGGGCAGTGGGGATGTGCCAGGAGTACAATGACCATCTGCCTGACCCAGAGCCTTAATTAAAAATTTGGTTTGCCACTCCGAGTTTCCCAGACAGAAGTATTTTTGACCTCTCAAGATGTTTTTCATATTTTCAAGTGTTTTCGAGCTCTGCCTTTCAGTCTTATAGTTCTAGGTTGTAGGGACCTTTGCTTTGAGGTTCGCAGCTGCTTTGAAGAAAAATATATATAGAATTTATAGAAAAAATACTTATACACTGCCCAATATTGAGCTTTGAAGTCTTTATTGACAATAACAGAGTTAACAGTGAATTAATTTGACATATTCTTAATTGCTAATGAAAGTTGGCACATCCTGAAATGCTTTAACATTGATGGCAATGTGTTTTGATCATATCATTCTTCCTTAGTTTTTGTGGTGACACCCTGACCAAGTCAATAGGCCTGGCTTATATTGACTGACAAGGCTATGGGGGTGATTCTAAGTCTGGCGGGCGGCAGAGGCCGCCCGCCAGACTTCCCCCTCCAAAATACCGCTCCGCGGTCGAAAGACCGCTGAGGGTATTTTGGGTTTTGCACTGGGCTGGCGGGCGACTGCCAAAAGGCACCCGCCAGCCCAGTGCAAAACACCCTTCCCACAAGGACGCCGGCTCAGAATTGAGCCGGCGGAGTGGGAAGGTGCGACGGGTGCAGTTGCACCCGTCGCGAATTTCAGTGTCTGCAAAGCAGACACTGAAATTCTTTTTGGGGCCCTCTTACGGGGGCCCCTGCAGTGCCCATGCCATTGGCATGGGCACTGCAGGGGCCCCCAGGGGCCCCGCGACACCCCATACCGCCATCCGGAACAGGATGGCGGTATGGGGTGTCAGAATCCTCCATGGCGGCGCAGCTTGCTGCGCCGCCATGGAGGATTCATTTGGGCAGCGGAAAACCGGCGGGAGACCGCCGGTTTTCCACTTCTGACCGCGGCCGAACCGCCGCGGTCAGAATGCCCAGCGGGGCACCGCCAGCCTGTTGGCGGTGCGCCCGTCATTTTAGCCCTGGCGGTCTTGGACCGCCAGGGTTAGAATGACCCCCTATATGTTATGCTAAGCACAGAAGGGGCTTACTGTCATTTCAGGGTGCAGGGCTTTCATTTAGAGATGCCTTTAGTGAAGACGTATAGAAGACTTTTCGGAGTTTACATGATCTGCGGTCCTTGTCTTTAATGTATGCTCACTGTTGGCAGTAACCACAGTTTAGAGTGTGTTACTGTAGGCATAGCCACCAGCATTCTGTACATATTTGCACACTTGTGTGTAGTGTTTAGTAGTGAGTGTAATAAAATACTGCACATTTTATAACAAAAAGCAGTGGCTGCTCAGTAAGTTATTAACGGTTACTTGTGGTATTGCTGAGCCTGTAGCCGATAACATCTTCCCTGAGTAAACCTTGGACTGCTATGCCTCACTACCTTGAGAGCCAAATGCTAAAAAGAGGTACTTGGGGGAACATGTACAAAGCTAAAGAATTGCGAGTCGGAAATAGCGACTCCTTGCGAATCGCTATTTCTGACTCGCAAAACAAGATGTAGGTAAAAATCGCAATACCAATTTGCGATTCGGTGAGGAGTCGCACCGCAATGTGCGAAATCACAATTTGCGATATTGCAATTTGCGAAATCACAATTTGCGACATCGCAAAATACACAAGGGTGTGGTCCGGAGTCGCAAATTGCCACTGGCTCGCAAATTGTGCGCAGGTACAAATAAAATAGGTGAAAACACAATTCCTGGTTCTGAGTGATGACATCAGAACCAGGAAGTACCCCCATGGAACAGGGAGGAGCCTACCCAGCACAGACAGCAGAGGCACACCAAGCTGAGAGGAGCAACTACAGCCATGTCAGCTCAGGACAAGGAGACACCCACTGCTGGGAGGAAGAGGAAACTAAAGTTTTCAGAAAAGGAGCTGGAGGTCCTGACTGAGGAGTGCTGCCTGCACCATGATGTCTTGTTTGGCAAGGCATCAATGAGTGTCCCTGACACACAAAAAAAGAAGATCTGGCAGAACATCCTCAGTAAAATCAATGCAATTGGAGTCAGCCATCGCACCATCGATGAGGTCCGCAAAAGGTGGTACGACCTCAGGTCCAGGATCAAAGAAAGGGTGGCAGAGCAGATGAGGGAGGTGCACAGAACGGAGGAGGACCATCAATAGTACCACCTCCTACAGCCATTGAGAGCATGGTGGAGACCACTCTGGAGCCGGAGGCTGTGGTAGGAATCGGAGACCTAGACAGTTCTGCACCGAGAACATCCAAAAGTAAGTAGCAAAAATCACTTATTTACACCACTCAATGCACCATGCACACAACCACAGTACACAAAAGCATGCATCCTCCAGATTTGCTCCATTCCCGTATTGCAACCTACAGAACAATGCAATATGGGCAATGTAGTACTGTAATCCAACTTTTGAGAAATATTTATTGTGATACACCATACATATGAGAGGCACTGACAGTGTATCCCCGGTGTCCCACAGGTCTCCCACAAGTACCCACCAACAACCCTACTGTGCAGGGAGAAGAATCTGCCACCAACACAGCAGACGAGGCAGCCAGTGTAAAGGCAGGGGAGTGCATGACTACACCACTTGTCCACAATGCACCAGAGACCACCAAAGACACAGATATCGATCTTGAGCCAGGCAACCTGACACTGGGGCAACAGATGAGTGGGAGTTGGCCACATAGGTCAGCTGGGTCTGGGCGGAGACAGCAACGTCAACCACAGTCAGCCAGTGAGGAGGATGACACAGGGGAACAATTCCTAGGACTGGAGGCATCCTTACTGAGCAGTCACTGCCTGCAAAATAATCATATCCGGGTTATGAACAGTGTAGGAAAGTACCATCTTGCCTGGCATGTTAACCCCATATTTCACTGTATATATGTTGTTTTAGTCTATGTGTCACTGGGACCCTGCCAGACAGGGCCCCAGTGCTCATAAGTGTGCCGTGTATGTGTTCCCTGTGTGATGACTAACTGTCTCACTGAGGCTCTGCTAACCAGAACCTCAGTGGTTATGCTCTCTCTGCTTTCCAAATTGTCACTAACAGCCTAGTGACCAATTTCACCAATTCACATTGGCATACTGGAACACCCTTATAATTCCCTAGTATATGGTGCTGAGGTACCCAGGGTATTGGGATTCCAGGAGATCCCTTTGGACTGCAGCATTTCTTTTGCCACCCAAAGGGAGCTCTGACAATTCTTACACAGGCCTGCCAGTGCAGCCTGAGTGAAATAACGTCCACGTTATTTCACAGCCATTTACCACTGCACTTAAGTAACTTATAAGTCACCTATATGTCTAACCTTCTTCTGGTGAAGGTTGGGTGCAAAGTTACTTAGTGTGTGGGCACCCTGGCACTAGCCAAGGTGCCCCCACATTGTTCAGAGCAAATTCCCCAGACTTTGTGAGTGCGGGGACACCATTTCACGTGTGCACTATACATAGATCACTACCTATGTATAGCGTCACAATGGTAACTCCGAACATGGCCATGTAACATGTCTAAGATCATGGAATTGTCACCCCAATGCCATTCTGGCATTGGGGAGACAATTCCATGATCCCCCGGGTCTCTAGCACAGAACCCGGATACTGCCAAACTGCCTTTCCGGGGTCTCCACTGCAGCTGCTGCTGCTGCCAACCCCTTAGACAGGTTTCTGCCATCTTGGGGTCCAGGCAGCCCTGGCCCAGGAAGGCAGAACAAAGGATTTCCTCTGAGAGAGGGTGTGACACCCTCTCCCTTTGGAAATAGGTGTGATGGCTGGGGAGGAGTAGCCTCCCCCAGCCTCTGGAAATACTTTGATGGGCACGGATGCTGCCAATCTCTGCATAAGCCAGTCTACACCGGTTTAGGGATCGCCCAGCCCTGCTCTGGCGTGAAACTGGACAAAGGAAAGGGGAGTGACCACTCCCCTGACCTGCACCTCCGAGAGGAGGTGCCCAGAGCTCCTCCAGTGTGCCCCAGACCTCTGCCATCTTAGAAACAGAGGTGTTGCTGGCACACTGGACTGCTCTGAGTGGCCATTGCCATCAGGTGACGTCAGAGACTCCTTCTGATAGGCTCTTACCTTTCTTACTAGCCTATCCTCCTTCCTAGATAGCCAAACCTCCTTTTCTGGCTATTTAGGGTCTCTGCTTTGGGGAATTCGTCAGATACCGAATGCAAGAGCTCACCAGTGTTCCTCTGCATCTCCCTCTTCACCTTCTGCCAAAGGATCAACCGCTGACTGCTCAGGACGCCTGCAAAACCGCAACAAAGTAGCAAAGACGACTACTGCAACCTTGTATCGCTTCATCCTGCCGGCTTTCTAGCCTGTTTCCTGGTGGTGCATGCTCTGGGGGTAGCCTGCCTCCTTCTTGCACCAGGAGCTCTGAAGAAATCTCCTGTGGGTCGACGGAATCTTCCCCCTGCAACTGCAGGCAACAAAAGACTGCATCACCGGTCCTCTGGGTCCCCTCTCAGCATGACGAGCGTGGTCCCTGGAACTCAGCAACTCTGTCCAAGTGACTCCCACAGTCCAGTGACTCTTCAGTCCAAGTTTGGTGGAGGTAAGTCCACGCTAGACTGCATTGCTTGGTACCGCGTGATTTGCAGCTGCTCCGGCTCCTGTGCACTCTTCCAGGATTTCCTTTGTGCACAGCCAAGCCTGGGTCCCCGACACTCTAACCTGCAGTGCACAACTTTCTGAGTTGTCCTCCGGCGTCGTGGGACTCCCTTTTGTGACTTTGCATGGACTCCGGTTCACTCCTCTTCTAAGTGCCTGTTCCGGTACTTCTGCGGGTGCTGTCTGCTTCTGTGAGGGCTCCCTGACTTGCTGGGCGCCTCCTCTGTCTCCTCATCCAAGTGGCGACATCCTGGTCCTTCCTGGGCCACAGCAGCATCCAAAAACCCTAACCGCGACCCTTGCAGCTAGCAAGGCTTGTTTGTGGTCTTTCTGCGCGGGGAACACCTCTGGAAGCTTATTCACGACGCGGGACTTCAATCCTCCAAAGGGAAACTTCCTAGTCCTCTTCGTTCTTGCAAAACACCAAGCTTCTTCCATCCGGTGGCAGCTTCCTTGCACCCTCAGCTGGCATTTCCTGGGCTCCTGCCCACTCTCGACACTGTCGCGACTCTTTGACTTGGTCTCCTTGTCTTACAGGTACTCAGGTCCGGAAATCCATTGTTGTTGCATTGCTGGTGTTGGTTTACTTTTGGCATATTGTCATAAAAATAAAGTACCTTTATTTTTAGTATATCTGTGTATTGTGTTTTCTTATGATATTGTGCATATGACACCAGTGGTATAGTAGGAGCTTTACAAGTCTCCTAGTTCAGCCTAAGCTGCTTTGCTATAGCTACCTTCTATCAGCCTTAGCTGCTAGAAACACCTCTTCTACACTAATAAGGGATAACTGGACCTGGCACAAGGTGTAAGTACCTCTTGTACCCACTACAAGCCAGGCCAGCCTCCTACAAACAGGAACCTGCACAGACTGCAACAGACCCTCTCACAGGGTTTTGGCAATGTTGACAACCAATTCACTGCCATGAACAACAACATGGCAAACCTCACCAGCTCCATCAATGACTTGGTCAGGGAAATGGTGGCAGATAGGGCCCATGCAAGGCGCAGAGAGCGCAACACTGCTGCCCGTTTGGACCGACTGAATCAGTCAATTGGCCGCCTTGTAACCAATACTACTTGCCTGTCAAGGTGCACCGTAAAGCTGCAGGTTGAACTTGGGTATTTTGCTGGTGATGTAGCAAGGGGACTAGGGTGCATCAGCCATTCAGTGGACCTAATAGAGACCACCCAGGCAGCAAGGGGCATTTGCGATACCCCTCAGGATAGTGAGGACATCTCCAGTGTGAGCAGCGTTTCAGCCTCAGATCCACGCATCCTGTGGAGTAGCAGTGCCCGCCAGGGATCAGGGGACCGACCAGGATTGGCCCTTGGTGGCCGTAGTCGCAGGAGGGTGTGATCTACCTATTCTGGGATTTGCCTGAGGCACATGATGTAAATGTGTCAGACATTACATTTTGCTTTTTTTCTTGCTGTTGAGATGTCAAAAGTTTAATATTACACTCCTGACATTAAAGGGATTTTATTTTTGTACTTCACCACCTGGCTATGTGTGTCTTACATTTGTGCGTGTTGTCATGGTTGCCACGTACCTGCCAAAGTAGTGAGTTGCAATGTGGTCCCGTCTCTGTCTGCCCTCCAATGCGATGCTACCATCCCCAGGCTGTCGGTGTGGTAGCTCTTGCTCATCATCCTCCGAATCTGTGTCGTCAAGGGTGAGATGTAGGCCACGTCTGGTGGCGATGTTGTGGAGGATGGCACATGTAGCCACTATCTTGCATGCAGTCTCTGGGGCATATTGGATTGCCCCTCCACTTTTGTGCAGGCATCAGAAACATGACTTCAACAAGCCAAAAGTCCTTTCAATGACAGCTCTGGTCCGCCGATGTCCTATGTTGTATCGCCTCTCATTCTGATTGGCAGGTGTTAGGTATGGGGTGAGTATCCATGGCCTCAGAGCATATGCACTGTCACCTGTGTGACAAAGAGCCGAAATTAGCATGGCATCACATGGTTATGCAGTGACATGTATTTAAGACATCAGAGTGTACTACAAAGTACCTAATAAATATCCTTCGCCAAACTCCCCACGTTCTAGGTGTCGGTGTATCCCACTGTGCCTAAATATGTATGCATCATGTGTACTCCCTGGAAATTTAGCCGCAATGTCAGTAATGACATTATGAGCATCACATACCACCTGGATGTTCAGTGAGTGGGTACATTTCCCATTGCGGAACACATATTCCAGATTTGCTGGTGGGCAAATTGGTATATGTGTACCATCCACACACCCTATTACATGGGGGAAGTTGGCAATTCTGTAGAAGTCCAACTTGGTGCTGTTAATTTCCGCCTCATTCCTGGGAAGGTATAAATATCTGGACTTGTGTGCGAGTATGGCATCTAGGAACCGTCTGAAGAATCGTGACAAGGCACTTTGGGACACCCCACCAGCAACAGCAATCACCCCCTGTTAGAAACCCGAGGCCAAGAGGTGCAGTGAGCAGAGCACTTGCACATGTGTGGGGATGGAGCAGCCGCGCATCGTCTGACGTTCTAGCTGAGGTTTCAGCAGTTCAATAATCTCTAGGATAACTGCGCTGCTCAGTCTGTATTTATCATAAATCTCATCCTCAGTTTGTTGAAATAGGGTCTGCCTGGTTCGGTATATCCTCTCCTGTCTCTGCGTCCTACTCCTCTGCTGGGCAGTCTGGACTCTCCTCCTCCATGCAATCACGTATAGTGCAGCCATTTTGAGAAACCCAGATGCCTTCTGGGTCTCCTTTTATACTTTGTTTCTGGTTACCACCTGTTTTGAATCCGTGTTAATCTCGGTGTTCAAAACCGGCTTTTTGCGACTACTCACAATTTGCGACTTCCTTGTGCATTCGCTTTGTGACTCGCAATTTGCGATTTCTTAATTGCGAGTCGCAATTTCAAGTCGCAATTATTGCGAGTCAGTAATGGGTTGCATCGCTATTTGGAACTCCGAAATGGCATTGGAACATACCATTTTGCTTTTTGCGGGGTCGCAAATAGCGCTGCGACCAATTTGCGAATCGCAAGACATTCGTACATCTGGCCCTTGGTTCCTAGGTAAGGGCAATATGTGGGACCCAAGACCACATATGATATATTTGGGGCTAGGTATGCCCTGTCTGCCATGGGACCCTCGGACCCAGGCTCCTGACACTTTGTTTATATTTTCTTGCTTGAAAATTATTAAGACATCTGTGAGTGTGATGGTAATAATTTGGACATCCAGTGCCCTCTAGGAGTTTTTTTTCACTTTGATTTTTTTAAATCATCTAGTGTAACAGCTTTTTCATGTGCTCTTCAATGATACATTTCTAATTTTCTGTAACTTTTGAACCCTTTGAGTTTCTTCATTTTGTCTATTCAAATAAATGTCCATGTTCTCATAAAAAAACTCTTACTTTTAAGTTCTTTAATTAATTGCTTTTTCGATTTGATTCAGACAATATGTCAAGCATCTTCTTTCAGGATTGTTCTGTTCCTCAGGTTACATTACCCACATTAGTCCAAGGATACCCTCAAGTCTCTTTACCTTTGAGGACAAATATAAAGGGTATTCTAGTCAGGCGTCTTTATCCATTGTTTTTTTTTTTTGGTCAGCCTCCTTCAGGCATTGGCTAGCTGGGATGTCAATCTTGTTTCCAATCAGTCCATGGAATAACACAGATGTGCACATTTTTTTCTGCAGTTGTACTTGTTATTAGCAACATACTACTCTATGCTGAGAAGGTTTTGCTTTGATTTTTAACTAAATATTTCACACCCAACTTGGTTAATAGTGATACTCCGTTGACTATATTTGTCATAAATAATTATTTGTCATGTATTTGCCATAGACATAGAAGAAGTAGTCAAGTATTGTGATCATACACATAGGGCCTCATTACGACCCTGGTGGCTGGCGGTAAGCTGGCAGTAACACCCCCAACAGGCTGGCGGTGTTCCACCAGCTATTATGACAGTGGCGCATTAGCCACGGCCATACAGCCGGCCCCTCCAACATACAGCTGGCCCCTCCAACATACCGCCAGGCTTCTGCCTGGCGGTCATAATCCCCAGGGCAGCGGTAAACACCGCCATGGAGAGGCTGGCGGTAAGGGGGATTAGGGGTGCCCCTTGGAGCTCCTGCACTGCCCATGCACTTGGCAGGGGTCCCCAGGCACAGCCCCATCGCGAATTTGGGCAGTGAAATGCGTGACGGGTGCTGCTTCACCCGCTGCACATCAACATTGCTACTGGCTCTATTACGAGCCGGTTGCAATGTTGATGTGACTTTTCCACTGGGCCAGCGGACAAGTCATAATAGGGAGCCAGATATACCACCAGCACTGGCAGTATACAGACGCCCGCATTTTCGGTGGTCTTTTTAAAAGACCGCCGAAGTTGTAATGAGAGCCATAGTCCTTAAAAATATACTTTTTCATCCAAATTAGACTATCATTCAAATATGAAAAATACACATCTCCTTAAAAATATACTTTTTCATCCAAATTAGACTATCATTCAAATATGAAAAATACACATCTCTTACTTTTCCAAAAATATATTCACAAGGGCGTACTAACATGGATGCGACCTGAACAAATAAAGGCCCTCATTTCTTCTTCAGCGGTCTTATAAAAAGACTGCCAAAGCTGCTGCGCCAGTATACCGCCAGTGCTGGTGGTATATCTGGCTCCCTAATATGACTTGTCCGCTGGCCCAGCGGAAAAGTCGCATCAACATTGCAGCCGGCTCGTAATAGAGCCGGCGGCAATGTTGATGTGCAGCGGGTGCACAGCACCCGTCGTGCATTTCACTGCCCGAAATTCGGGCAGTGAAATGCACGATGGGGCTGTGCCTTGGGGCCCCTGCACTGCCCATGCCAAGTGCATGGGCAGTGCAGGCGACACTAGGGGCACCCCGATTCCCCCTTACCGCCAGCCTCCCCATGGCGGTGTTTACCACCGTGGACAAGCTGGAAGCTGGGGATTATGACCGCAAGGCGGAAGTCTGCCGGTATGTTGGAGGGGCCGGTGGCATGGCCGTGGCTAATGCGCCACAGTCATAATAGCTGGCGGAACACCGCCAGCCTGTTGACGGTGTTACCGCCATCTTACTGCCAGCCACCAGGGTCGTAATGAGGCCCAAAGTGTTTAAACACTATAAAGTGACAAAGTATATGTAAAAAAGTAGGAGCAAAGTAGTACGACATGTCGTCCATACCTCAAAATAGCACCCATGAGTTAGACCCACATGGCGAACCACTAAAAGGTGTGACGGAAAGGGTTAGTGAAGGGTCCACAGAGGGATAGATCCTAGGAATGGAAGTCACTGTCCTGAATTTGTATAGACAATGGCTATATTATTAATTTGTTCTGTGGTTGAGAAGCCACCTGGTCTAGTTTGAGCAGCCAGGCATTGAAGATCGAAAGGATTGACACATGGCAGAAAGAATTATTGTGAGCACAATCACAAACACTCAAAACTTAAGAGAAAGCAGGCACATAAACATTTATGCTTGATGTTACAACTCATTGTTAATTGGATCTTTCTTATTCTTTTTGCAATATGGTTATTTGTTAAGTTCTTTAATCAATCTCTGTCTTACTTGTTCCGAGTCTCTCGAATTTTCCTTGGGGAAGATGTCACTAATTTGATGAAGAACAGTCCTACACAAACACATACAAGGTGATGGAAATAGTCAAATAACTCTAATACCTGATAATCACTCAGGGCAGCAAGCCAACCCTTTTTTCTTTTGCCTATAATGCCACCTCAGTTTGGACCTAGCCATATGCAAATTGGTATTGATCCTGTTTAGGAACAGTCCAGCCAGAACTGCTAGGCCAGGTCCTCATCTAAGATCACAAGCAACCCAAGAGGACTTTCACCTTGATTGGGCCGTTCAGTCAGATGTAGCCTGGTTCCAGTGGCACAGCAAGCATAGGATCCATATTTGGGCATACCCCTGACCACTTATGGTGCTCCATCACACACACAAAAGGTGATGGGAGGAATGCTTGCAATAAGACCATTCATTGGCAGTCACTCTGGACAGCACCCCAACCCAGTGTTCTTTTTCCCACAATGCTAACTCAGTTTAACATTAGTCCTGCCCATCAGTCCTGACTCTACTCCACTATGAACATTCTGTCCCGAACTGCCAAGCCATGTACTCCTCGAACTAGAACATATGCAACCCAAGACCGGTTTCACCCTGATTGTGGCTCTTCAATTCTATATGAACACCTGCTTAAACCCTTCGTAGGTGTTGGATCAAGTTCTAAAAATTCTCCTTTCAGTCTCTTTTTATTCAAGTTTATTTATTTTTTGGCATCAAGACACTCTCATAAAAGTCTTTTCTCTGTTCTCAACAGATATGGATTATTAGCGTATTTCCTCTCCCAGTTCAAGTCTTTGCTTTTATAGTGCTTGACCCTATTTGTATCCTTTTAAGCAATACACTCTTCTGTGCGGTTAACACAAGTCCTTCTATAAAAGTGTCTGACACTCATAGACTCTCCCACCTGCACCACAGATGTCTCTCAGGCTCTCTAGTTATGTAACCCTAGACAATTTGTTTATTTAAGTTCCTAAAAACCTACATTAACCTCGAATTCAAAAGAGACATAGGCCCCAAAGCGGTCTCACTTACTTGAAAGTCTTTTGCCTTGGGCTCCGGGAGCTTTAGACTGCCACTGCCTGTCTTCACTGAAGGCCTGCATTGATTAGCAATGATTTTCAGGGTGTGGATCTTTTTATAGAGTGACCATGTCGTGGCAGGAACCACGTTATTGCAGGATCCTGCGAGATTCAAGATGGCCACCTCTGTGCCATCTCAAGGCAGGGCACTGTTTTCTCCGGCCTCACTGGAGAAACCAGTGTGCCTAAGCCAACACCTCAGGCCTCACACACAATATTTTGGAACAAACTTTGGTCCAAGGCTAAGACTGCCCCCCTGAGTGAAGGCATCATGTTTTGTTCCATGTTGGCTATGGGAGCAAGTCCAAACAGTATAACCCACTCAGTCCGGGTGGTACATTTTTATGTGACCAAATGAAAAATTATTTTTGGGCCCTTGTGTGATCGGGGATGTAAATCCCAAGTCAAAAATATTCTGCTCAAGTCGGCAGTTAATTCACCTGAAATTACTGCCACAGCCTTTATTTATGATCTCTGGCAGTTCAATTGAGGGAAATATAATTTAGGTCAAAGAAACCACTAGAAAATTGTTCCTCTTAAATTTATTGATCAAACTATGATTCACAGGTTTGTGAAGCGATTATTATCACAAATTTAATTCTCAGGTATTCTGCTCGATAATGTACCTTGATTCTAGTATGCTCAGGGAGAGCTCTCTATTGCCTCCCCTTATTGACTTAAGCAAATTATCTACAACTGAGAATCCACACATTTCCACCTTCTTATTGTTAAATCTCTCAAAATGTCTAACCACTGGGTAATTTAGGTCTAGGTTCTTGGTGGGTCTGTTATGCCATAATATCCTTTTATCTGCAAGTAGTGTTATGCTTCCAATGTGATATTTCGCATGATAGGATGTAGGCCGCATTGCTAATTTTATATGTTAACGTCTTCTTGATAATTCTAGGGAAATTTTGCTATTTATTTTTTCTGAGTGTAAATTTACACCAAGGTGTTAATGGTGAGCCCCTGATGGAGCCTCCTTCAGCATCATTTACAAACGTAAAGTTACCACTATTAACTTTTCATGTGCAGGTGGAGATTACCACCACAGTAGCAGAGATCTCTGCTATGATGACTTTGGAGAAGTAGAGGGAAATTTTTTAAAAATATTTAAATAAAATATACATTTAAAATAATTTGGAAATATGTAATGAATACTATATATGAATATTAAAATAAACCATTAGCGCAAAATAACATTACATTAAAAGTGTGGTAAAATGTATATTTATTTATTATACAAATATTAATTCTTACTGATTCTGATTCTTACTGAATAATTCAAATGAAAACATCTGCATCATTTTTAGTTTTACTGAACAGTTTTTACATTTTCTTTAGATTTATGTGCAAAATTAATATGAAAGGGGGGCCCGAGTTTACAATAGACCAACGATCATCACAGTGGCCCCAGTAAATTCATTTTGGGCACTAGCAGGCTTTTTTGCACCTGCGATTTACAGCAGGAAAAAGCTGATGCACTCTATGCAAATGCACTTTTTGCACAACCAGAAATGTTGAGTAGCATGAACTATTCGTGTTATTTCCCCATTCCCACCTAACTGGTTGCAAATTGCGCCAAGGCTGATTTGTGAATCTCAACCACCTTTACGGTTGTGGAATTGGCAGCTACAAAATGGGGGTCTAACCAGGTCGGGGTCCAAGGACAATCTTCCGACCGCATTTTCTGTTAAAAGTTTACACGATGTTCGGGATTTCTAACAGGCGGCAAATCCAAATGGCCAATAATGAGACGCAAGTTATTTCGAGCATTGGAAAAGGTCACACATTGCTTCTGCGTGCAAAGTGGTGTGCTTTTGTTGATGTGGTCACTACAATTTCTAATAATTATAGACAAACGTCTTCAGGCTTTGACTTGCTAGACGGCATACTGCAATAACCTACGTTCATGTATTTATGGATCCCATGTTGTCAGCAGCACTACACATGTTGCCTGAGGGAGAGTTTGATGGTTGGCACAATTGCACTTCGGAGAATATTTGTGGTTTACGAATTATTTTCGTCTCAACAAAATCGCTTGCCCAGTATCGGAAATGTCATGCCTCATACCTCAACATTTTTTAACACAAAAAACATAGGTTTACTTTGAAATAATGTGGTGAGTTCATAGAATAAATAAACCACGGTTGATAAACAGAGCCAGGCTGTCTTGAGAGTCGTAATACAGCCCCATTTTTTTTTTATTTATGGTTAGTAATTTTTTTCAGTTATTCAAAGCTTGAACCTAATCATATCAAACATTCACTGAAAAACTTTATAGGCGTTATGGTTGATTAAGATTACAAATGTTATAAAAATGTTACCAATTACATTACATAACCAGCGAAGAGACTACTTATTATGTAAGATCATAAGTTGCATAACCAAATAGCATTATTAATGACATCACAGCCGGTGGGAATCCAAATGCTCTTACCATTCTATTTGTGTAATGGCGTACCTGCTGTGATACTTCTGTGTAAGGAATGTAATTATTGTTTGTAAAGCCATTGGTCAACGATAAGCCTTACTGCAGACCCCGTACTTCCATACACGCACTCTGCGAAGGAGATCTACAGGAAAACTCTATCCTTACATCTACGTTGTACTTTGAAGGCATTATTTACTTGAGGATGTAATAGCAGTATGCATTATTTTAATGTCTGTGAGGGCATCTAGATGCTGAGAGTGATACCGGAAGACATAAATCTGCATGTAAGGCCTGTTACCATTACTATCTGGAATATATTAAATGTGAGGGGAATGCAGAAGCAGCTCCTCTCTAACTGTCAATAGCACTGAATGGTTTAGTGTCATTACACTATGAGAATATGTTCAGTGGAATTGCAGCTTTTCCTTTCCCTATACTCCATGTGAAGACATCTAGTTGCTGAAGGTGTCTTACATCCATTAGTCTCCATGTGCTCCTTTTGTTCTCAGAGCAATTGGAGACAATTAGTTTCATGTGTGAGATCATTTGTTTCTTTCATTTGTTGTACAAAGAATCTTTATCAGGACACCTGTAGGCTGTTATCGGAGCTACTGCCTTTGACTTCTGTGGACAAATTTACTTCTGTCTTGATTATGTGTAATCTCAGTGAGGCGTTTTAGCTGTCACTGGAACTGCAGTTCTGTGATGGCAAGTTTTGGAGGTCAGCAGTAGTGCAGGCTTTTATTTCAATTGAATATGATTCCACAATATTGATGTCAGTAATGATCAATGGATATTCTCTTTTGTGATGACATCAGTGATGTAACTGATGATGTCATCTGTAATGTTATTTGTGATGTCATGTGTGCGGTCATGTTTGGTGCATTCAAAGGGTTTTAATGCTAATAGCTATCCATTACTGAGAAATTGTAGCTGTTTTTAAGCTTCAGATCTCATTTCCACCGAGCCGTTGACAATCAGTAGTGTAATGGTATTAAACTTTGGCCCGTATTTATACTTTTTTAGCGTCGCATTTGCGCCGCTTTTTGACGCAAAAATGGCGCAAACGTACAAAATACAATTGTATTTTGTAAGTTCGATTTGTGTCAAAAAACGATGCAAATGCAGCGGTAAAAAAGTATAAATATGGGTCTTTGTCTTTTACACTGAGGCCCTCATTACGAGTTTCAATGTGTTGGATGCACAGTAAAATCCAGTGGCGGCCCGTCCTTTAGGGTGGAAGGGACACGCCCCCCCCACCTTTTGCCCCTCATGAAGAGTGTCTGTCAGGCTGGCAGACACTCTCCATGTTCAGCGATTTGCGCACACTGCTGGCTGCCTGAGCTGAACTTTGCTGGGCTGAGGAGATCACAGCTCCTATGGGCGTGACCTCCTCGGCTTAGCAAAGGTGCCTCGAGGCCCTCCCCTGTGTGACGAGGAAAGCGTCACCAATTGACACTCTCCCTGGGCGCTTCAGGTTTAAGCCCTGAAGCGCCCAGGGCGAGTGTCAATCAGTGACACTTCGTCACAGAGTGGGGTGGGGTCAGCAGTCTCACTGACCCCATCCCACTCTGTGACGAGGCTGGGACTGCTGCCTTCCCTCATTGGCTGACCTAGGGTCAGCCAATGAGGGAAGGCAGCAGTCCCAACCCTCCTGGAGGCTGAAGGGAAGTGTGTGTGTGTGTGTATGTGTGTGTGATGTTTTAAATTGAATGTTTGGTGCGCGCGTGCATGTTTGAGTGTTTTGAGTGTTGTTAATAGATGTGCATCCGTGCGTGTGTGAAAGAATGAGTGTGTGTGATCTTTTTAAATGAATGTTTGGTGCGTGCGTGCATGTTTGAATGGTATGAGTGTTGTTAATGGATGTGCGTGCGTGCGTGTCTGTGTGAAAGAATGAGTGTGTGTGTGTGTGCCACCCGCCCCCCTCCCTCCTAAAGCTGCCAGCCGCCGCTGGTAAAATCATATGTGGTTTTACTGTTACTGTGCAATAAATCTACCCCAATACCATACCATTAAAAGTTAAATCCTGTAGAATGGGTAAATACCTCATGGAACTGATATTTTCAGAAATAAACCACATGGAATTCTCAAGGTTTGCCTAACATGTTTATGACTTACTTAAGCAGGGGATACATGCATGTGGGAACCGTGGGAGGGGACGTGGCCTGGGAGCAATGACGTAGGATGTACCATTGCTGAGCTCCTGGAGCTGCATCATTATCTTGGCTCATTCGATAGTGTACCAGCCAGAAAGGGCCCCTATAAAGTGTGAGAGACCCCACTGCAAGCACAGGGGGTGAGAGGGCACAAATAACAGTGTAGGAGAAGTGTGGCACCTTCTGAGGAATGGAAGATGGCAGCGGATGACCGGCGATACAAAATGGTGGTGCTGCCTGCATCTACCTGAGGGCTGCCTCCTAGGGCAAGAGGCATGAAGCAAGGGCCCACTGGACAGGGGCATTCCTGGGGATGGGTGGTCTACTACACCCAACCAACACCACCTGCCCCTACCATGCTTCCCCCAGTGGTTGCACTGCCATGTGCAGATGCCTACAGCGTCCTGCTGGATCGAGGCAATCCTGGGGATATGTACTTTGTGCCCCTCCTCTGTTGACACTGTCTATCAGGCAGTGAAGCACCAGCAAGGGCTGCTTTGCACCTCTGCAGCACCCTGAGACTGGCCTAACAGACTCCTAGGAATACTTGCTGTGGCAGGAACAAACATGGGGGGGTGGGGTTTGGCTGCCAAGGTTGCTGGGGAGCAGAGAGCTCCCAGGGAATGAAACGTTATGAATCTGCAACAACACCTCTCCCCTCTTCATCCCCACTGGGGCCTGCTAAGACCACACAAAGCGATAAGATGGTGGTAGCCATCACCTACTAATACAGGGGCACAGTGCATGCACTTGGGCTTGCGGGGCCACTTGCAGTGGGAGGAGAAAAGTGCAGGGAAGGCCACAGGCAGAGGTGGAGAAAGGAAACTATTGGGCTCAATGACTTGTGAATAGCACCCATGTAATGACTTGGGGCAGATGGTCTGGTTTCTTTGCAGGCCTACCAGTGACTGGATGGTGCAGCAGACCACCTGAACTTTTGAGTCGCGGTCCCAGTGTGTTTAAGATACCCCTCTCTCTACATTATTCCCTTTCTGCGAGATGACCCAGTAGTGGGCTCCTGGTGAGTGAACAAGGAGGCCAGATTGTGTTTCCCGCCACTTCCCACCGCTCCCATTCTGCGAGAAATTCCAAACCATCTCTTGGTCTCTACACTGCCCAGAATAGACATGGGTCGCACTACCAAACCCAAGAGGCAGGAGAGGCAGACTGAGCCTCCAGTGAGCTCCTCAGTGACCAATAGGGTGGACAGCTCACCAGCCTTTGATGCACAACACACTGTGATCACACAGGATTTCAGCATGACCGTGATAAAAGACTCCAGAGATGCACTGGGGCAGAAGTTGGACATGGTGATGGTAGATCTGGGAATCCTCAGAAACGACCATCGCAAGCCATCAGAATGCCTCACTACAATCGAGCTGGCAGTAGCTGCCGTCCAACTTGAAGTGGAGGGTCTCACAAAACAAACGTCGGATATACTGGACAAAAGTTGTATTTTGGAACACAGAGTCAAAGATGTAGAGGAGAGAATGCACCACAACAATATAAGGCTGTTTGGGCTCCTACGAATGGAAGGGCAAAATATGGTCTCCTTCCTGGAAGACGGGCTCCACACAGAGGGGGCGACTTAGGGTCTCTCCCCATTTTTTGCTTTTGCGTGAGCACATAGGATGCTATCAAACCCTCTCCATGGGGTGCCCCACCACTCCTGCACTACAGGTATCCTCAAATTGGCAAGAACAAAAGGGGACGTATATGTGGACAACCATAAGGTTATGTTGCTTCTGGACTTCATGCTGGCCATCCAGTGGTAGGGCTCTTTGTTCCTCACTGTCAAGGCTAAACTAAGGCAGTTGGGGGTCAAATGTGCAATGCTGGTCCCAGTCAAGCTCAAGGTCCTGGGGGTCTTGGATCTCAGGGAGGCCTGGGCATGGATTGAAACACACCAAAAGTATTCAGTATTGCCCTGATCGTCTGGACCAGATTAGAAGAGGAGGCAGAGATGATCTCAACATGGCCAGACTCTTCATAATGCCCCATCCCAATAGCAGGTTTTAGAGGGTTGCAAGAAAGCTGTGGCTGAGGTTGCGAGCCTTGGGGGGGAGCAGCTTGGATCTGAGTTCCATGGATGACAGAGTGGGCTCCTGGTCGTTAGACTCCAATGTGCTTTCCTCTATAACAATGCATCTAATCTCTGACATCAAACTGCCAAGCATTACCCCAAGAGAAGCAGATG
Source organism: Pleurodeles waltl (assembly GCF_031143425.1). NCBI lineage: Eukaryota > Metazoa > Chordata > Amphibia > Caudata > Salamandridae > Pleurodeles > Pleurodeles waltl. The sequence goes on from NC_090443.1 coordinate 848,076,358, forward strand.
ACCTGGGTTAGAGACACACATATGGTGTGGTGGGGTCTGCAACCGGTTCTGGGTTGGAGGGGAGAGAGAGAGTCCCAGGGTCCATGACCTTGCTTTGCTCTTGCTGCCGCTGCTTTGCTCGGAAAACGTGGGTTTGCTAAAAACAAGAACTATCCTCTCCTGGCCGGGGTGGCATTGGAAGACTGTGGGGCTCCCGAGCATTTGTGACTACCACAAACCCACACCTGTTCGCTGTGTGATACGCACACAGCATTGACATAATTTGCTATACGTTTGGGGCTGTTAGTGTTTGGATGGTAGACCTGTTGCGTGTCTGTCCTGGGGTGGGGGGTTTGTATCACTTAGATCTAGGGTTGGTTTCATTGAGCAGGGAGTGTGAGAGAGGTGAACATGGGAGGCCCAGTATATGGAGAACGCTGCTTGAGTCTGTGGAGCACAATAGTTGATACACTGGCTGCCTGAAAAGTAATTACCTGAAATGTTCAAGGTATTACTAGCATGACCAAGAGCTACAAGGTGCAGGCCTATCTTACAAGGAGAGGTGTTCACATTGCGTTGCACAAAAGAGATGCACCCAGTAACTGCAGAGGGAGGCACTCCAAAACAGGTGTCGGAGACACTTAACATATACAATGCACTCAGCGTTCTCATGGGGTGTGCTCCTAGGAATGCCATTCCAGGTCCTTGAGGAACAAGTGGACAAAGAGGATTGCTATGCGGTGTTTAGTGGAAGTCTGAGGGGATCACAAGTAACCGTGATCAACATTTATGCCCCTAACATTCACCAAGAAAAATTCCTAGATGAGCTATTGAAGGTTCTAGCCATTACCTTACTAATCATTCTTTCATTCAATCAATCAATCAATCAAGCAAGCAATCAATCAATCAATCAATCAGGCATTTATAGAACACAGCAAATCACCTGTGAGGTGTCTTCAGGCACTGGAGCTGGATGCCCCTGTGTGGAGGAATGATCATTCAGACATCCAGGTCTTTAGTTTCCTTCTGAATCGCTGGAGTGATGGTACGGTCCTGAGGTGCAGGGGGAAGTTGTTCCAAGCCTTGGCCGCCAGGTGGGAGAAGGAGCATCCTCCACTGTTTGCTCAACGGATCCATGGGGTGTCTGTGAGGGAGGGGAAAGCTGATCGGAGGTGTCTGGTTGGTTGGAGGAAGGTCAGCCGTTTGTTGATGTATGAAGGTCCATTGTTGTGTAGGGCCTTGTAGGCAAGGGTCAGCATCCTGAACTGGCATCTCTTCTGAATCAAGAGCCAGTGTAGTTTTTTGAGGTGGAGTGTGATGTGGGTCCTTTTGGGGAGGTCGAGTATAAGTCTTCCTGCTTAGTTCTGTATTGTCTAGAGTCTCTTCAGGGGTGCTGTGATTCCTGCGTAATGCATGTTTCTGTAGTCCAGTCTGCTGGTGATGAGGGCCTGCATGATGGTCCTTCTGGCATCTGCTGGAATCCACCTGAAGATCTTGCGGACCATGTGAAGGGTGTGGACAAAGGTGGATGAGACTGCGTCAACTTTGTCTTCATGGGTAGATTGCTATCCTGCAGAGGTTGCAGTGTGGCCTGGGGGGGGGGGGGGGGGGGTGTCGAACTCTGCGGGCCACCATGTGTCAGTCCCTTGACCACATAGGACTAGGGGAGGATTCCTGGGTGCATGGGTGCAACTCCTGTATGCAGCGCATACTGCAAGAGTTCAAACTATTATACCTGAATCATGTACTGTGGAGTTTGGTACCCAGCATAGGTGCCTATTGTCCCCTCTATTATTTGCCATACCAGTGGAGCCACTGACAGGCAAAGTAAGAATGGGATGTTATTACCATGGGATATTGCACTGAGGCACATTACATCACATAGCACTATACGCTGATGATGTGCTGTTCTTACCCTGAGACTGCGGGGCGGACGTCCCCGATGTCATGAGGATCCTGGAAGAATTTGGCAAACTGCTGGGCTTATGTGGTAACTGGTGGAAGGCCAGTGTATACACCTTATGGGAGATCTCAATGGAACCACCACTCGTGGGGGCACTGAAATGAGAGAATTACACTTTCTGATGCCTGGAGGTACAGTTATACTGCACTTAGGCTGCACTGTAGGACGACAATCTGGGCATGGGGTATATCTGCACTGCATCGATCAGTTAGATTCTGGACGACTCTACCCATCTTGGTAGCTGGGCGCATCACGATTGGCAAGATTATTGCTTTGCCGTGCCCTCTGTACTTTATTTTTACGTCCTCTGTTCCTGGCTCCCAGAGAGCGGATGACACTTAAACACCTCATGGTCCTCTGCCTCAAGTGCCTGTTCTTGGCATGTGGTTCCCCTGAGGGGGCTATGTGTAGGAAGGCTTGCACCCCCTCTGAGGGGTGTGCTCTTGGGATTCTTACTCGTAGACCTAGTGAAGGGGACGAATGGGGTTTGAACTTGTTGAGAGTTGAGAGATATTTACTCGTGCTAATTGGTTGCACAATGAAATGTGTTGATGGCTACATTCACTTAATGCTATGATCAATGTTCCTACAGTTCCCCCTCCTTTCCTGTTGAGAGGTATGTATATACTACCCATAAGCATAACGTTGCTATGTACTATGTATGTATCAATCAATTATGTCAAAAAAAGAAAAATAAATGTGAAAACCAGTGGGCAAATTGAAGGGGTGAGTAATGAAGGGAAAGGTGTTCACTGCCAGGGGGCAGCATTGTCTGCTCCCTGTCACAAAGAAAACAGGAAATGAGGCTTGACACCTGCTGCAGCCAAAGCCTTATAATTTTACTTTGCACAATTACTAGGAAAACCTTGGTGTTGAAAAAAACAATTTACTTGTAATCAGACAGATTTGAATTTCATCAGGTACCTGCCTCATGATGATGGCCTTATTAGTTTAGGTTTCATTTTCGACAAAAATATCTAGAATGTAGTGTTTTCCAAAAGTTGTATTTTATTTTTATAATGATCAGCCATCATTATGGCAACTCCCATTTGGTTAGAAACAAAATTATAAGCAAAGCATCTCCCCAACGGCGATACAAGAGAATGCAAACTTTTGTTTTCTTTGGTTGAAATGGTTGCAATAGCCTAGGATGTCCTCAGTATAATGACCATTGTAGGAAGGACGTTCTACAAACTCTTCTCAGACTTTGGAGCCAAAGCCATGACAGGGTCTAATATTCAGTGTCCTTTTTGTAGGTAAGGGAATTCACTGCCCATTTAAATGATTGTGAACAACGTCAAAGCAAATATATATCTATCCCTAAAAATAATAATAGAAGTAAATTCCAAAAGATTGTATTATGAAATATTGAGTTTGGCCCGTAAATATGTATGTACCAGAGTTGAAAATAGGATAATATAGTATTCAAATGATCTTTTTCTGAGTACATTGTGAAATACTGTTGGTTTGTAAAAGAGATTTTGTATTTAATAATTCACTGCTTCATTTTGATTTTGGCAGATGTGGGACATTCACCAAACAGGGGCACATGCCCAGTCTACCCTATTTAGAGATTATAGGGCTTTTATACACTGATATAAATGTGCTTAAGGGACATGGTGCTGCTGTTATGCTGCTCTAGCTAAACTCCAAATCAGGTTTTTACCTCTCCCATGGCACTAATGATTGGTTAATTTATTGGCTTGAATCCAAATCACCAGGTGTGGGAAAGAAGGATGTTTTTTGAGTTCTGTGTCACTGTGTAGCTCCCAATCATCTCCTGAGCTTTGCAAAAGAACCACTTTCTGATATATGCTGTTTTCACAGTGCCTCATCTCTGCCTTTCTCAAGTAGAGAACTGGAAGGTACACCAAGAATAAAAAAAAGTGTTTGATTTGTTCTATCTCCTCTACATTATCCTAAATGAATGGAAGAAAACCACATACCAGAAGCAGTGATTCCCGATATCCCTACAACAAAGCAGATTCAAGTCTTCCTCTGGTGTCTCCTCTGGGCAACACTCAACTTATATCTGCATGACTCCTAATGAACTGCTCTACAGTGGCAACATGATTTCCTATTATCCCTGTGATGGATGAGCTGGAATGTAGGACAGACACAGCATTCTCTTGTGAGGGAAGCTCTCTTGGGACAATTCCAACTGGGGTGGGATACAGAAGGATGGCTGAACACTTCCCTGTGACTCATGGTCCACAATGCCATAGGATTAAGGGTACTATTTTCAGTTAGGCTAGGTAGAAGCCCCCCAAACTGACTGAGGGACCTGCTGGAAGTGCCTATGGGTAATTATTTGAGAATATCCTACTGGAGAGCACCTCTCAAAATGACGGTGTAGCTACATATCTGGATCGCATACTGGTACAACCAGTGTTCATGTTTAAACACATAACTTAGTCAATATCCACATGCTTTGAACCTTCATCTCTAGCAAGGATTATTGTGACAGGGGTGCCAGTTCATGCTTGAATGTGACATTTTGGGTCACTTGAGTGAGCATTACAGCCACACAACTCCTGGAAATTCATCCCCACATTAATCCAATTGACTTGGCAAATAAAGATTGCATAATGGAGTGTTTCTACATTGATAGGTACATGAGAACATTTGGAGATTGGAAAACTGCCGTCTTTTGGGCCTATGCCTTTTTCAACCATAAATCAAAGGTCTCCCACGAGGATTGAAGCAAAAAGCTCAGCATATGAGGAGATAGGTTTAAATCTCAGGTGAGGTATGCCTTCACATAGTGCAAACTCAGTAGTTGAAGTAAAAGTAAGTCATAGCTTGTCACATTTCATATTCTTGACATGGTCTGCTGGTGCCTGACATGGTTCCACACACAGGACAGACACACTAAAATCAGAAGTGAATTTACTTGTCAATTGCATACCTGCTGTCCTAAAAACGTCACTAATTATGATGTATGATTTGTGCTGAAATAATTTTAAAGACAAAAGAAACAACATATTTTGGCCCTCATTACAACATTGGTGGGCGGCGGAGGCCGCCCGCCAATATTGTACTGCCATCAGGCTGCCAATGCGGCCTGAAATCTGCCGGCCGTAATTTGACATCCCCGCCGGGCTAGCGGGGATTACGGCCATAACATTGCAGCCGGCTCCTAATGGAACCTGCAGCAATGTGGTGGTGCGGGAGGTGCAGCAGCACCTGTCATGCAATCCACTGCCCGTAATTTGGGCAGTGGATTGCGCGATGGGGCTGTGCATGGGGGCCCCTGTACTGCCCATGACAAGTGCATGGGCAGTGCAGGGGCCCCCAGGTGCCCCCCTGGGTCACCCATTCCGCTAGATATTCATGGCGGTATTTACCACCATGGAACAGCTGGAGGATGGGGACTCGTAATCCCCAGGGCAACGCTGCTTGCAGCGCTGCCCGGGCGGATTACAACCGCCAGGACGGCCATGGCGGTCCTGGCGGTTTGACCATGGCGAGACCTCCACTGTCATAATGCGGATTTTAGTATCGCCAGCCTGTTGGCGGTACTAACACTACTTTTGCCCTGGTGGTCAAAAAAAGCCAGGGTTGTAATGAGAGCCTATATGTCTTCTTGAATCATGTGGGAAATGTATAAGAAAAGGGTGAATGGATACCTAGTGAATAATGTATCTATTTAGGCACTTTTAAATAAGGTCTTTATTTGTCTTTTTTTTTATTTCCCCAGTGGGCTAGAGCTTTTGGAGGTCAGTTTTGAGTATCCGAGGCCGCTCCTGGTACCTCTGTCACTTTTGCAAGCTCCCCGAGATTTAATGGAGCAAACACCAGGGGCCAATAGGGAATGCAGTAAAGAGAAGAACAGAGCGAGAGTAAGGGGTCAGAGAGGGAGAAAAGAGAGAGGAGAAAAGGAGAGAGCGAATGGATGGCTGGCAAGAGAGAAGAAAGAACAAAGACAGGAAGGGAGCAGGCAGGTTTTGCTAAATTCATCGTCTATTTAATCCCTTACTTTATCAGCCCAGGACAGTGTAACTGCAACAGATTCTAAACTACGGTCCATTTTGAATCTTGACGTTTGTAATGCCATGACTAAGGCTAATATTTTGTGTTAGCCACAGCTCTTTGTTTGCCTTTGGGGCTGAAATGTTGATAATTTCATAGACATATTTAATAATATTCACTGCTTTCTACAATAGTGTTATAGTCATAAATTTAGTTACTACCCCACCTATTCTGAATATTTCAGAAGATTTACAATATCTGCTCAAAGTTAATTGTCACAATATTAATTATCTGCATGTGCTTTAGCACATCATTGTTTGCAATCTCTGTTTTACAAGCAGTGGCAAATCACTTGTTCTGTTGGCTTGGTTAATGTTTGTAGAATTGTGAGCCACTGCTCACTGGTATTGACTTGCTTTCTTAAAGCTTGTTTGCCACACAAACTTTGGCAAAGGAAATAGTGCTGGGCAACCATTATGAAATGGTCTTTTCTTGACTTTATTATTGTGTGACCTTTCCAAGATATCAATATGTTATGTTTAGATGCAATTGCAAGATGTTTGCTTGACACTATTGCCTTTGTCAAAGCTCGTGTGGCAAACACACATTGGCAAAACCAATTCCAACAGACGGCAGAAGGCCAGATTTGTTGTAACTGGGCTCCACTGTGGAGTCTGGTCGTGGAAGAAACAAGGAAGGATGAAAGAAAACTAGTGTGCAGCCTTAAACGCAAAGGACATACTGAGACCAGAGGTGGGCCATGACATGAAGAGAGGCAGAGAAAGAGATTGACTTTAGTGGATGGTGGGTGCAGCACAAAATGACATGTGAGGGCAGAGAGAGAGCACAGGGAAAATACAAGGGAAAAAGGAAGAACCATACACATCCATTGACTGAAAATTGTAAATGCCGTATAAACTATAGAAGGGAAAAATAGTTGCCCGATCTCAGCAGTGGAAGGATACAACACCTCCAAGTAAATCAGGGAGTAACCAAATGCTCATTTGACCTGTGAGAAAAGCCATTGAATTAGGAGCAGGGAGCTGCAATAGATACAAAATGTATCCAGTGGTAGTGGGCAAGGAGAAAGCAGCCCCCGCTCTAAGTATATGTCTAAAGTATTAGTTACAAAGCAACATGTCTGCAACATGTAGTGAGACTACAAAAAAATGCTCCATCCTTCACATTTTCTAATTCAGTACCCTTTGCAAGTAGAGAATGTATTCTGTTTTTCAATATTTAATCTTTGAGTCATCTTTGTAAGGATTTACAAGTGTTTTGGTTTCTCTTTACTTATTGGAAAAATTTACCACATTTCTTTTAATACTTTAGAACAATGGTTATTAATATGTGGTTCCTGGGCCCCCGGTGTCCGTGAAGCCCATTCTGGAGTCCATGACAGCTTAGAATATGAAATGATAATAGGAGATCATTAAAGTATTTGTGCATAAGAAAAAAAGCAAAATGAAAAATTTAACTTTTTTAAACGTTCTGTAAGCTTGAAAGTTTTGAAATTGGAGGCTTTTTCGATGCAGTGCAAGTACCACTAACTGAAAATATTATAGATGATTAATGGCCTCAATTGAAACACTGGCATGCGCCCACCAAAAGAGAGCATATACTAGAAGCAAAAGGGACAAAGTGATGTGCTAGGTTCTAACATATCACTTGTCTTTTAGAAATAAAACCAATTTTTGTAAAGCTCCACCTTTCCTATTTAAATTTTTTATTCAGATTTTTATATAGTTTGTTTGTGAACTAAATAAAATATTTTGTAATGTGTGTACTTGTTTTAGGAATACATGCTTCTGTATTTCTTAGTATCATTTTGAGGTTCAAATTCTAGAAATTGCTTAGGTTAGGGTCCCTATATTTCACAAGTAATTCAATGGGTGGGTTGGAGGCGGGGTGGGGTTGGGAGAGAGGGGGGCCTGCAAAAGTCAAAAGGTTAGGAGTCCACAGCAGGTGCGGCCCGTCCTTTAGGGTGGAGGGGACAATCCCCCCCACCTTTTGCCTCTCATGAAGAGTGTCTGTCAGGCTGAACAAAGGTCAGCCTGACAGACACTCCTTATGTTCAGGTCAGGCAGCCAGAAGCACACATGAGCGATTTGGGCAGACTCCTGGCTGCCTGAGCTGAACTTTGCTGGGCTGAGGAGGTCACAGCTCCTATGGGCGTGACCTCCTCGGCTCAGCAAAGGCCCTCCCCTGGGTGACGAGGAAAGCGATACCCATTGACTTCGACCTGGGCGCTTCAGGTTTAAGCCCTGAAGCGCCCAGGGCAAGGGTCAATCAGTGACACTTCGACACAGAGTGGGGTGGGGTCAGCAGTCTCACTGACCCCATCCCACTCTGTGACGAGGATGGGACTGCAGCCTTCCCTCATTGGCTGACCTAGGGTCAGCCAATGAGGGAAGGCAGCAGACCCAACCCTCCTGGGACCTCTGAGGCTGAAGGTAAGTGTGTGTTTGTCTGTGTGTGTGTGTGTGTGATCTTTTAAAATGAATGTTTGGTGCGTGCGTGCATGTTTTAATGTTATGAGTGTTGTTAATGGATGTTTGTGCATGTGTGTGTGAAAGAATGAGTGTGTGTGTGATATTTTAAAATGAATATTTGGTGCGTGCATGCATGTTTGAATGTTATGAGTGTTGTTAATGCATGTCCATGTGTGCGTTCGTGTGTGTGAAAAAATGAATGTGTTTGTGCTTCCTGCCTGCCCCCCTACCCTCTAAAGCTGCCGGCCGCTGCTGGTCCACGGTCAGACTACTTGTTGGTCACGGACACACTTCTTTTGGTAACAGTGCAAACATGTAACATTTATAAACACCTTAGAACTCATATTGAAAGCTTTCAGTTCAAGTAAATGAAAAAGGAGCAAAATATATTGCAAGAACTAACTACTCCATTATGCACTAAACCTCGGGTTTCTCCATGTGTGGAAAGATTTGTAAATTGTCACACTTGTTAATGCTTTTCAAATACTGTCAGGCTAAAGCATACTTATCATCTCTTACATTATTCTTTGCTACTTTGTGCGATATTTGTATGCCCTTTAAACTTCCAAGGTGAGAGAAACTTGATATAGCTGAAAATTCCTAAGTCTATATTGAAGATAAAGCAATAAGCCTTTCTTTGAGACTGTCAATGCAGCTGTGAGCAGCCATTTCACCGTTCCCTGTGTTATTGAAGTGGTGCTGAGTCTAAGGCTAAAATGTCAAATAAAAGAAAGATCCGCCTTATCCAGCCTCTATTTTCTGCGGCACTTTCTTTTGATCCAGCAGTCATTCATTTGAAGTACCACACACTTAAAAGATTGTGTGCACGTTTCATTTAGTGTGCAGTAGATTGTGCAGTGGCAGACGCCAATCAGGCCGGTATTTACTTGAGCTGCAGGTCTAATAGTGTTTTAATTATGGTGTAGACGTAAGCACTTTTTATGTTAACTGCACGGGAATTAGAGCTATTTTGCTCCTTCACTCATTAGAATGAATATTCTCATCTTAGCTCCTCGCACGATAGGGAACTGAAACACCAAGGGCCTCACTTACAAGACCCTAGTAGCACACTTCACCCCTGGAGCGTAATTTTCTTACGCTCCGGTGGTGCAGTGTGCCGGTCCATATTTACAAGGTCAAACAAAGCCACCTCCTGCGGCTTATCATGGCCTTGTAGATATGGACCCCTTTCACGCATAACACTGCATGAAAGGGGCGTTTCATGGGTGTTGCTTGGGGGGTTCCTACCCATGGAACCGGAAGGAATCTGATGCATTCCCAGTTTACAAGCCTGGGAATGCGTCAGATTCCTACGCCATCTCAAAGGTGGCATAAGAATGAAGCAACGGGGGAGAAATATGTTTATTTCTCCCCGTATGTTTCCACTTTCTATGTGTACTGCCTTCTGCAACACTGATAGAATGAAGCAAACACCTCTTGTTATTGTTTGTGTGCAGGAAGGTGTCACTTCCTGCTCAAAAACAATCATCACCGCAAGGCTGGTATCCTTGCACCATCGTGCAAGGGTGTCTGCGTTGGTGCTAGGCAGCAATTTGTGTGCCAGCACAGATGGGGAGAACAGAAATGCACCGTATCTTGAAGATTTGGTGCATTTCTGCCCTTTCCTGGTGGCGCAGGGTGACACAGCAAGGCACTACAAGTCCCTGAAGGCTTCTCTGCTGAAGAAGCTTAGGGCCTGATTTATACTTTTTTTGTGCTACATTTGCATCCGTTTGTGACGCAAAAGCAGAGCAAACTAACAACATACAAATGAATTTTGTAAGTTTGTGCCGCTTTTACGACAAAACATAATGCAAATGCGGTGCTAAAAAAGTATAAATAAGGCCCTTAGGGGCATATTTATACTCTGTTTGCGCCAAATGTGCATCAAAAATGTTGACGCACATTCGGTGCAAAACGTGCACCATATTTATACTATGACACCCAACCCCGCGGATGTCAAAGTTCCTCCGTGTGCGTAATTTTTTTGATGCAGGAAACTGCCTTGCGTTAATGACATGCAAGGTAGGTGTTCCCGCCCAAAAAATGAGTTTAAGGCCTGTGCGCCTTAGTTATACTCCCATGTCATTTTGACGCACAGGAGGAGGTGGGCCTTAAAAAACGGTGCCCAGCCTGATGTTCGCCGTTCTTTAACGCCTGGTTGAGGGCAGGCTTTAAGGGACCGGTGGGCTCACTTCCATGGTCTCTGACCATGGAAGCAGTCCAGAGGTGCCCTTCCCTGCCCCCAGGGACAACCCCTGCCACCCTCGCCCACCCCTGGAGGACACCCATGGATGAGGGGATCCATCCCAGGGAAGTACAGGTAAGTTCAGGTAAGTATTATAATATATATTTTTTTTTTTAAGTGGCATGGGGGACCTAATTTGGGACCCCCTACATGCCACTATGCCCAATGGCCATGCCCAGGGGACAGAAGTCCCCTGGGCATGGCCATTGGGCAAGGGGGCATGACTCCTGTCTTTGATAGGTGTCATTTCAATGGGGGTTGTGCGCCAAAAAATGGTGCAAGTCCGGTTTGAGCCATGATTTTTGACTCAAACACAACTTGCATGATTTTTTGACGCACAACCCCCATTTTTCCCTACACCGGCACTGCCTGGTTTGAGTCATTTTTTTTTACTCTCACCAGCCCGCAGCGCCGGCTAATGTCAATCCTCTAAATATGGCGCCCACATGGGGCGTAGGAATGGCGTTAGCCGGCGGTAAAACTTTTGACACAAACCAGCGCCAGCGCTGGTATGTGTCAAAAAGTATAAATATGGGCCTTAGTGTGTGCCTATTCCATGAGCCATGATGTTGAATTTCGAGCAGGGAGAGGAAGGCGTGGAGGAGGGCCCAGGCGCTTGTTTGCAGTAGCTCATATGTAAAACAAGAGTGAATGGGCCAATATTTCACACTAACAACATTGCAGGAGGAGAGGAATAGAGAGGACAGGGCAAATAAATTACACTCAAAGCATTTGAAAATGCAAACAATTTCAAACTAAGCACAACAATAAAAAATGCACCTCTCATTTTGCAAATAAACAGTTTTGGGGTGGATGTCCAAAGGAAAGATTTCACAACATTGCATTCTTGTTTTTACAATGCTCAGCAGACCAACCACATCTTCAATATATCATCAAATGCCTTTTAAATCTGTTTGTGAATATTTTATAATGCATTATTTTTCAGGGGATAACTTTAATGTTTATGACAGCTAAACCATTTTACTATAATGTATTCAATGTTCTCCGCAGTGGATATGTTTTATTGTTGCTCTCTTTCTGCTTAAAATGAAATATCCCAATCCTAAATGTTGACAACACTGCATTATATAAATCAATTCTGATCATATGCTTTTCACAGTACAGAATGGTATGGAATTTCCATATATCACTCTTCATCTAAACCGCACATAGAATTGCATATAAAACGAAAAGCTTTGGAATTATACAGTTTGACCTCATTGAATTCAACAATCACTGAAGCGTGACTCTGGTGTTTGCATTCACTATTTTACTTCCTTTGCACTTCTTTTACACTGGAAGAACTGAAAGCAAAATTATCCAACTGAAAAGATTCCCGTCAGTTCTTCAGTGCAAAAAATACCATCTTATTTATTGTATTGTTTAAGTCTGTTACATGGAGCGCCTGCATCTCACATCTTGGCAATGTTGATTTCATCCTGCGTTGTCACAAAAGAAGAATTTCAAAATGGGAAAGTGAAGTGTGGTTGGGATCTGATCCCCTATATTGCAGTGGAACGTACCATCAGTTTGTTTAAGGTGACGGTTCGCTGTTTCAAGGTGATGGGCAATTAACCTGGGGACTGAGTGCATCACATCGGATGCAATTAAATTCCTTTCTGGTGTCAAGGTGATAGGGACACTGGGCAGCATGTCTATGAGGATTTTCTTTGGTGACTTTTTGAAAGTTATACCATTAAAATTGAGGAAGACATATTGAGCAATACACTTAACAACATGTACCGAGTAGTTCGGTACTTAGCTATTTTACATACTGCTCTTTGAAGCTCTGGTTATGGGTGCATCTGGTAAATGAAGTCACACAATACATGTCGAAACTCAAGCAGATGTTATCAAAGGAGCATTCTAGAATGCCTATTGTTGGTGATTGTTAGAGAGTCAAGAACTGAGTAGAAGACGTTTGTTTTTCTGTACACTGAATGCCCCATTTAACCCCACGCTCCTCGGGTCCTCGAGGCATCCATTATTTACAGAGTATCCCAATTTTTTCTCCAACCCAAACCCTTATATAATTGTTTCCTGTTCCACAACCCCGTCTGGATTTTTGTCACAATTTTTTAGGCCCCATTACAAACTCACAAGTGATCCGTTTTCTTAATGGAGCCCGTCTGCGCTCGCCTGCGCCTGGAACGTGCCCATCCCCTGGTCCACGCTCCTCCGGCACCCCCAAGCGCCACTACTCTTCCACAGAGCTCCTTGCTCTCAACCCCGGCCAGCACACCGCCTGCACCCAGGCCAACCCCAGAAACACCCACGGACCTTTCACATGCGACTCATGCCACTTCTCCTTCACTCACACCAACAAGCACCACAACAACACCAAACACCCCAACCACCTCAACTGCATCCTCCTTAACACCCGCTCCATCAACAAGCACGCCATCGAGCTTCGGGACCTACTCACGACAAACTCTCCCGACATCACCTTCCTCACTAAAACATGGATGAATTCCTCATCCGAACCCGACATCGCCACAGCCATCCCAGAAGGATACAAAATCACCCGTAGAGACCGCATCAACAAACCAGGAGCTGGAATTTCCATAATACACAGAAATTCCATCAAGATTTCCACCAACACCAATGACACCCTAGACACCGCAGAGCACCTACACTTTCAGGTACACATCAAAGCCAACACCACCCTAAGAGGAACCCTCATCTACAGACCACCAGGACCCCACCCCCCATTCTGTGACACCATCGCTGACACTACCAGCTCCCACGCCCTCACCTCCACAGACTACCTACTCCTCAGTGACCTAAACTTTCACCTGGAGAACACCCATGACTGCAACACCACTGCCCTGCTGGACAACCTCGCAAACCTCGGCCTCAAGCAACTGGTCACCTCACCCACCCACTCAGCTGGGCACACGCTAGACGCCATCTTCTCCTCCAGCAGCCACATCGCCTTCACCCACACCACTGAACTCCACTGGACTGACCACCACTGGGTCCACTTCTCCTTCCTGAATCCCACTACCAACAACATCCTACACCCTACCGCAAGTGTAACAAGATTTCCATAGAACAACTGATCTCCAAACTCGCACAAGTTCCACCTCCCAGTACCAACGGCCCCAACGCTCCTGCCCTCAACCTCACACAATGGCTAGAAGCATGCGCAGACTCTCTCGCCCCACTCAAAATAACCAACAACACCTGCACCAGCAAGACAGCCCCCTTGTTCACTGCAGAACTTCAGTCTTCCAAACGAGAATTCCGAAAAATTGAGAAAGCCTGGCACCAAGAACCCTCAGAGAGCAACTTCTCTGCCCTCAAATCTTCCAAGCGCAGACATCACCAACTCATCCGAACCACCAAACGATCCTTCTACAAAGAACGCATAGACGACAATGCACACAACAGCAAGGAACTGTTTGCCATCATCAAAGAACTCACCAAACCCAAATCCTGTGCCACCGACCCTCTACACTCCCAAGACCTCTGCAACTCCCACTCCAACTACTTCCACCACAAGATTACAGACATACACGACAGCTTCATACCATCATCACCCAACATCACCACCACCGACACAGCAAACACCAACACTTCCTCTCCGAAAGAAACCAAAGAGTTTGCCTCCCTCCTTTCCAGTCTACAGCCACCAAGACCATCAGTGGGGTCCCCCAAGGATCCTCCCTCAGCCCCACCCTTTTCAATATCTACATGGCTCCACTCACCAGCATCATCCGCCCCCATGGGCTCACCATCATTTCATAGGCTGACGACACCCAGCTCATCATCTCCCTCACGAGGAACCCATCTACTGCCAAGAATAACCTACACACCGGACTCCTCGCCATCGCTAACTGGATGACAGCAAGCCACCTCAAATTGAACTCAGAAAAAAACAAAATCATCATCTTCGGTCCCAGACAGACAGCATGGAATGACTCCTGGTGGCCCACCACACTAGGACCACCCCCAACACCCACCACCCATGCACGCAATCTCGGCATCATACTGGACTCATCTCTCTCCATGACTCAGCAAATCAACACAATATCATCCTCCTGCTTGAACACCCTCTGCATGCTACGCAAGACTTTCAAATGGATTCCTTTAGAAACAAGAACAGTCACCCACACCCTCATAAACAGCAGACTGGACTACGGCAAGACCCTCTATGCAGGGACCACACCCAAGCTTCAGAGAAAACTCCAGCGCATCCAGAACGCAGCCGCGCGTCTCATCCTCAACCTTCCGTGCCACAAACACACATCTCCGCCCACCTCAGATCACTACACTGGCTGCCCATCAACAAAAGGATCATTTTCAAAATCCTTGTCCACGCTCACAAAGCCCTCCATGACACCGGACCGGCCTACCTCAATGAACAAATCAACTTCTACAACCCAACTCGACAGCTCCGCTCCGCCCACCTCGCCCTCGCAACAGTCCCCCGCATTCAACGCACCACCTCCAGCGGCAGATCCTTCTCCCACTTCACCGCCAAAACCTGGAACTCCCTCCCCACCAACCTACGCAAGACCCAGGACCTCCTAACTTTCAAAAAGCACCTCAAAACATGTTTTTTTCGAGCAGCAACCCCTCCCCAGCGCCTTGAGACCCTACCGGGTGAGTAGTGTGCTTAAGAAATTTGATTGATTGATTGACACATTGCCTCTTGGACATGCCTAACTGCTAGAGCCACGCTACCAAATGGAGGAGCAGGGATTGTTTTAGCTGTGTGACTCCCTTACCTTGACTAGAGTGAGGGTCCTACTTGGACAGGGTGCAAAACACTTCCAACTAGAGATCCCATTTCTAACAGTCCACATAGGTGGCAGCTGCTTTTTCACCATCCCACCATCTCTCAAAAGCAGTATTGTATTACATTATAGTGCTTCTTACCAATGACAGCACCAGTTTGCATCAGTTTCCTGGGTACTCTTTCAGAGTGTTTTGTTGAAAGGATGTGAAATATCTTATGCCCTCTACAGGGTGCATGTGGTTCAAAGTCAAGCTTCTAACATGGTGCAGCACATGTCTGACAAGGAGAATGTGAGAATGGTTACATTTTTAAATATGTGCTTTCCAATTTATGTTGTCTGTTATCTGGATCTTCTAATGATAAAGTTGAGAAATGTCAGGGTTTTAGTGCTCATTTGAATTCAATGTTGATTAATTTTATGAATGCAAGGATCGATGTACAGAGCTTGATTGTCTGTATACAGCGCAAATCTCCATCAGTTTGAAAGTTTGTGTAGGGTAGGAGGGTCAAAAGAAGGGTAGTCTGGTAAGGTCTTGTTTGGGGAAAGGTGAATAGGTTCTGCTGAAAGGTGACTGCTCAGTTCCAAAAATTGTTCAGTGGTTTCAACCACTTCCACATCTTCATCAAGGAGGTCTGGAGAATCGGTCTTTTGTACTTGGAGAATGCACTTTTAATTGGCAGTGGGTTAGGTCCCCAATACCTGAACCTGGGCATATTAGATGGAGCTTTCCTCCAAAGTCCTAAACACCTCTTAGTCAGAGATCTGCATAAACCATCTTGCTGTTGGTCCTTTTATAAAGAGAGAGAGATGGAAGTCCCCTGCTGACTCTCTGTTATCTCCTTCTTCAGTGCTGCATCTGTTAACCATACTTGTGAATAATCACACAGCTAGCTAAACTCCAACCCTGAGAAGTAGACACAGATTTATGAAACCATTTCAATTCCTCACCACAGATGGACCAAGCAGGAAGCTAATGCTACAAGTTCAGGCACGCTCTCTATTGACTCTACCAGGTGAACAGAATCCCCCCTGACACCATATTTTGTGAGTGTTTTCTTCACCCCACCCTCCTGCTTTGGCATAGGTCCCCAATCCAGATGCACTAGGATTGCTTATCATCCCTTGTTTTGTGCTGAGTAAGGTTGCCTTTCACGGAGAAATACTGACCCAATGAGCCCTCTTTCAGGTAAGAATAGAGGCTATTTGACTTCAAAGTAGGCATGGATTATTGTGTGTTATCTAGGAAAAAGAAACTCCCCAACTCACTTGACTTAAAATATGCATGTTTGGTTAAAGTAGAGAGTTACATGAACTCACTGACAATGAAACAAAAGACAACCCTTTCCTGGAAACGAAATCTAAAAACACTATATTGTGATCTATTTAGAACATCTAGGGACTGATTTATGAAAAGGTAGTGCCGCCTTTGTGTCATTTTGTGAAACAAAAGCAGCGCAAACTTACAAAATATAATTATATTTTGTAAGTTTGCGCTGCTTTTGCATCAAAAAATGACTATATGTGTTGAGTGAAGACAATCAGGGCTTGATTTATGAAAAGTTAGTGCCGCCTTTGCGTAATTTTGTTTACGCAAAAGTGGCGCAAACTTTGTAAGTTTGCACTGCTTTCGTGTCAAAAACTGACGCAAAGACGGTGCTAACTTTTCATAAATCAGACCCTGATTGTCTTCACTCAAAACATATAAATAGTTCTGTTAGACCAGGGATACTCAAAGTACGGCCCGGGGGCCGCATGCGGCCCTCCTGACGTTTAATTGCGGCCCCCTCGTGAACAGCAGCTCTGGGCTGCTGTTCATTTGACAAAGCAGAAAAATTCAGAAAGCTGTGAAATGGGCATACTTTACACATTAACTAAGTGGCCTAGACAATTAATCTTTAGGAACACCTTTGGTTTTAAAGATGACTTGCACTAGACATGTAAGACCACGATAAACTGTCAGCAAACCTCAAAATATTGTTTAAATGCATGAGTATAAAACGCTAAAACGCTAAAACGCTAAAATGTCAGCCATATTTGGAGGCCGGGTGGTCAAAAGTTGATAAAGACTTATTTATTAAATATCAATTCAGCCTTATTCCAGGTGGCGCCCACTCGGTCCCTTGGGATCTTACTGCTTCAATCCCCCAGGATAGGCTGTGTGGTTGTGGGGTGGAAGACATCACCATTGGACCTGTATCTGTAATAGTTTACTGAATGAGCACAGGACTATATTGAAGGCAGCCTTTAATCAGAGGGGCATACGGTTATGCTGAGAAGCGGTGTTAGCCTGTTTCAAACCAACTTATAATATTTTGAATGCTAGACTTATAAAGTTTTTATGTTTGACATCAAAAAAGTTATTCTATGCCCAGCAATAGGATAAATAAAATATGCAGCAGCTTAATAATGACTTATGTTGACCTATGATTCCTAGTTTATGAGTTTGGTTAGAGAGACAGATATATGACAAGTATTTAGGCAATAGGCCAATAAATATCATATTTTGCATTCTAAAAGGTACCAGGATGGGTACACTTTTTTAATTATTGGGGGACCTTTCTAGCTAACCTAAGTAAACCAGCTCTACCACTTAAATATTTAAAGCCTTTTTATATAGACAGTTTTTGTTGGTCATAAGTTGTGAAATTCTGAGGATCATTGCTAACTATGGTTCCCCGCACAGTATACATTGAAGCACTACAGTATCTTTTTAAGCATTAAACTTAATTGTTAACGATCTGCGATTTTATAAAACAGTATGTATAAATATGATAGGATGATGGTTGAAAAAATCTTTGGCACTTTAGTGCTATTTCGATCAGAAACCTGGATTAGCATGTATAGGACTAGGGAAGTAAGAAATTGCCTGCACTTTAATTTTATACTGATGGGAAGCCAGGATTACAGTGTGTATATGATTAAGAAGGAAATTGCTAGTAACCTCAAATAATAGTGGTTTACATTTTTACTATGTAAATTATGTAGATAACAATGCTCTTTTGCACAGAGCCTTTTTATGTAATATTTTATTGCGAAGGATTTTTAGAATGTAAGGGTTGGTACCTATTAGTATGAAGTTAGTTATTTATTTCTATTGCACGATCTATTTGTTTTAATTAACTATGCATTTAATAAACTTTAATACTACCAGCCACTGACCTAGAATTCTAAATAAAGTAGTCACTGATCTAGAATTCTAAATAAAATGCATTAACATTTCAGTGCTAAAAGAACCTCCTTAACAAGAACAGACCCTTACTTTATGAGAAATCTCTTGTTCTATTGAGTTGTCAGGACTGACAAATACATTGATAATAGGACAGGCTACTCCCATAACCAGTTTCATGCATCAACATGTAAGCCATGACTTTACAAGATGTCCACATGACTCTCTGTACTATTTTTGCAAAGCAGTGCCAGGAACACGTGTAGTAGAGCATTCATCGATAGTCAAATTAGTATGAACATTTTAGCTTCTGCTTATTTGCTCATTGGGAATAGTTATCAATATTGTTGTTCCTGTTAGGATAGCATTCTTCTCAGTATCTCATGTACCATTTATATGTTATAAGTTAACAAATCTCACTATATAGTAATACCCCCGCCAGATCATTAAATTGTTTGTTGTTGACAGCAGTTGCTGTTGAGTTAGGACCAGTGTTTAATTTGAGCCGGTGGTTTCCGGTGCAGGACACCAACGCTTCTTTTGAGGGCCATACCTTAGGCTGAGATTTGAGAGGGCCTAGCGCCTCCTTGCACCATATTAGCATCATCTTTTCTGACTCTAATGAGTCCCAACAAGCCAAATTTGCTGAGCCATATTTCTAAAGTAGGCACAATGCATGGATTATGTATTGCATACATTATGCATGCGCCAGGCAAAATGTATGCAAGGGGGGCATTCTCCATTAGGGGACCGCACAAAATGGCACAGCTTCCACTGTGCCATTTTTGCTGGCTATTTTTAACGCCTGCACAGAGCAGGCATTAAGTGGGGGCATATAATGGTTTACAATTATCCATTATGTACTCTGCAGGATTAGCGCCACAATTTTGGCACAAATCCTGCAGAGCACATCAATAGCATTAAAAATGTTGATGCTATTGCCCCTACCCAGTGCCATGGTGTGCCGTATGTTAAATACGGTGCACACATGGTGGCGGTAGGGGGGCGCTAAGGGGTGAACGATAAGTGGCACTGCATTGGATGAGGTGCCACTTTTCTAAAATCAGGGCCTTAGTTTTCTGCATCAGGTATTTCCTGTGAGCAAAAAACACATAAGGGAAAGGTGGATGAAGAGAAAAACGAAAAAGCGTCTGAAAGGGAGAAAGCAGAAAGCTGCAAGTGTGAGGTGAAGGGGCAGGGAGTGGCTATAAATGAATTTAAAAGGGCCCCAGATGGCTCGCACATTTAAATGCAGCAGCCGCATGTTTCAAAAGAGAGCTTTGGGCACCGGCATGTTTTTATTTACAAGTTAAGCACTGGTTAAGACTGGAGCTTGTCTATACAGAAAATAGACAGCCATAGGTGTGCTTGAAACTTTGGCACTGTGAAACTCAGGAAAGTCAATTAATTTAGCTTCCACTGTGAAAAAAGCTGAATGTTGCCAGTGTTCATGATGAATATTAACTACGTTTTCTGTATTTGACAAATTTAAATTGACATCATGTTTGCTACCTGTCAGCTATATTCGTATAGTCTTTCACCAACATGCCGATCACACTTGAGTTTGACTTGAAAGTAGACATGCTTAACTGCCTTACATGTGCATATTGATTGCCTTACTGCTGTGAAGGTTTATAGCCACTTCCAGCCTTGTGTGACTGCCTGAAATGCATGGAGTGACAAGCTAATTCTCCCTTTTGTGTTTAGTCTATCTGTGTTGTTGGCCTTAAAAGCATTTGTAAAAAGAAGCCTCCCTGTCCTCGTGAAACATCTGATTAAATTAATTCTAGAGTTTTTACGATGGGTCTTTTGGCACGTCATAACATTTTTAAAGTATATATAATGTGCATTTGGTGAAACTAACAAATATGAAATTATTTTGGTGTTATCCGTCTTCTAAATTCTATTTCTAACCAAGTATTAAGTATCATTTTAAATCAATTTCTGAGATTTATCTGGATGAATAGTTAATCTACCTTCCTCGAAAAGATGTTGGTAGAATTTCTCTTCTTGGCATTACCCACAGTTGGCTAATAACCTGTTACTAGCCAAGTAGGGCAGCCTTTGTTTCACTGAGATCATTGTCCGTGGCCTTAAGGCTCAGCATGTGATAGCTCCCTGTCTGTTCTAACTCCACGCTTGGCCCCTCCTAAAAGTAGTGGGGAAGAGAAAAGGTACATAGATAAGCAGAGCACTTGTTAGCCAGCAAAATCCTTTTCCATCTATGGGCTTTTAGCTGCCTGAAGTCTCTCTGAATTACATCTCTTCAGTTTAGTTGCTTTATAGGTTAAAGTGGTGTAGGTTAGGTTATAGAATGCTTCTTATTGATAAACTCAGACGTAGACATTTGATAATATTGAGAGGAAATGGTTTAAAATTTGGGGAGGATTTGTGTCCACTACATAAAGTCACTAGCCTGGTAGGTCTGCTCAGAAAGTATCAATAATGTATACCTGAGCTCAGTCCCTGATAGCTATAGCACAAACCCGACAGGCTTAGCTCAATAAAAATGTGCAAAGCATCTACAAGTACAAAAACTGTTAAAAAAGTTGAAAACACAACACGAGAAAACAACAAAGCACAATAAAAATGTCACTTCAATTTATACAAAGAGTGAAACATTTAATAAGCAACCTGACATCAAAATAACATAACACAAATCTAATGAGGGGAACCAGAGATATAAATTTAAACATTTAAGTCAAAATAGCACCAAAAAGCGCAAAGCGCCATTGGTAGTCAATGGTTGTAGTAGACTGGGACATAGGCACGATTTGATATAGATAGCGATGGAGCACAGTTGGGATACACCAAGTAGGATGGCTTCGCTTTTGACTGGAAGTAGGGAAGTTCCAACAAAATTATAAATTCCAATCTGAAACAGGACTTTGCATATTTTCTGATGAAAGATTCCATGCCAGACAAACCTAAAATCCAATTCACAGCCACCCAATCCAATCCAAAAACTGCGAGTTGGATATTCTTCATGGTCCATCCCCTTGAAACTCTGGAGCAAATGTTTTGAAAAAAAATCCAAACTTCTTTTTCTGACCAAATAACCACAGGAGTACACTTCCAAGGCCCCCAGGACCTCAATATAAGCACTTAGAGACTCTCAATGATTCAGGCAGATGACAACAGCAAAGTCCAGTCAAGGTCCATTTGCCTTTGGTCAGCTGGGATTCCTTACTAGCATGTCCTTTTCAGCTTTTTTATGTTCCTGGAGCCATCCAGGAGACCAACCTTATTATCCATTGAGACCTTTCTCTCCTTTGACTCCAAGTGAAATGGGGTTCATCCTCATCATGTGCCTTTCATAGGTCACAGATGCCAAGTGCAACAAGTTCAGTCTGCCTGGTATCCTTTCGCAAGTACAGAAGTGTTTGAGGGGGTGCCTTGGGTGACATATTTATGTCTAGCACTAGTTGTTGGATGAGGATGACTCCTGGTAGTCCCTAAACAGTGTGATACAATTTCCCAGGGGCAACCCTATTCATGTTTTCAGCAGTCACTATTTGTCTTACTGTTCCTGATATACTCTAAGCAATGGAGTAAAAATTTTCATTAGTCCCTGTTTGGCTAACTGCAAGATGATTAAAGTCTTTGTCCACACTAACCTAGGGGTCTGAGGGTTGTGGGTCTGTAGAGGAGCACTCTATGAAAATTACTGGTGTGCGCCCACATCCAGCACTAAAACCCAATATTGAACAGCCACTGAACCCACAATAAACTCAGCGATAGAAGTCTGATGTAACAAAAGTATGGTATTTCAGCAATCAGACAGGGTGTTAGAAATGGGGTCTTTGGTTGACAGTCAGGTTACCCCCCTGTTCAAGCAAGGACCCTCACTCTAGTCAGGGTAAAAGAGAATCACCCTCAGCTAACCCCTGCTTACCCCCTTGGTAGCTTGGCAGAGCAGTAGGCTTAACTTCAGAGCGCTAGGTGTAAAGTATTTGTACCAACACACACAGTAACTTAATAAAAACACTACAAAATGACACAACACCGGTTTAGAAAAATAGGAGATATTTATCTAAACAAAACAAGACCAAAACGACAAAAATCCGACATACACAAGTCAAGTTATGAATTTTTAAAGATTAAACTCAAAAATAGCGCTTAGAAACAAAAATGCTTAGATGAGATGTTAACACGGCGTCGTGACGGAGTCGTTCCCAACAAGCCGACACCAGCGGCGCCGGACACGGAGTCGTGTAGACCCCCAAGTACAGTACCTTTGGTGAAGAGTGAAAAAAAAGCTGATGCGCGAAGTCGGGGATCGCGGCGTCTGTGCGAAACGTTGAATCCACGCACTTCGAGCGACGTCGGTCACAACGTGGTGCAGTGACTTCCACGGAGTCGCGGACTTCCGCGGGGCTGCTGTGGCGTCGGGCCTGCAAAGAGCGTCGCGTTCCAGCGAAGGTCACGGCGTCGGGTGCAGGTGGCGTTACCGGATTCAGCAGCGACATTGGTCCGGAGTCGTCCGAAGTCGATTTCCTTGGATTTCCACCAGCTTTCCTTTCAAGGGCCCAAGGACTGGATAGAGCACCACTTGTCGGGGCAGGAGTCTCTCCAGAGACTCCAGGTGATGGCAGAGAGAAGTCTTTGCTGTCCCTGAGACTTCAAACAACAGGAGGCAAGCTCTAACTCAAGCCCTTGGAGATTTCTTCACAAGATGGAAGGCACACAAAGTCCAGTCTTTGCCCTCTTACTCTGGCAGAAGCAGCACTGCAGGAAAGCTCCACAAAGCACAGTCACAGGCAGGGCAGCACTTCTTCCTCAGCTATCAGCTCTTCTCCAGGCAGAGGTTCCTCTTGGTTCCAGAAATGTTTCTAAAGTCTGTAGATTTGGGTGCCCTTCTTATACCCATTTTAGTCTTTGAAGTCACCTTTCTTCAAAGGGGACTCACACCTACTTGTGAAATCCTGCCTTGCCCAGGCAAGGCCTCAGACACACACCAGGGGGTTGGAGTCTGCATTGTCAGAGGCAGGCACAGTCCTTTCAGATGAGAGTGACCACTCCACCCATCCCTCCTAGCAGAGATGGCTGATCAGGAAATGCAGGTTACACCCCAGCTCCATTTATGTCACTGTCTAGTGCGAGGTGAAAAACAACCCAACTGTCAAACTGACCCAGACAGGGAATCCACAAACAAGGCAGAGTCACAGAATGGTTTAAGCAAGAAAATGCTCACTTTCTAAAAGTGGCATTTTCAAACGCACAATCTTAAAATCAACTTTACTAAAAGATGTCTTTTTAAATTGTGAGTTCAGGGACCCCAAACTCCACATGTCCATCTACTCTCTAGGGGAATCTACACTTTAATCATATTTAAAGGTAGCCCCCATGTTATCCTATGAGAGAGACAGGCCTTGCAACACTGAAAAACGAAGTTGGCAGTATTTCACTGTCAGGACATATAAACCACATTACTATATGTCCTACCTTATCCATACACTGCACCCTGCCCTTGGGGCTACCTAGGGCCTACCTTAGTTGTGCCTTACATGTAAGAAAAGGGAAGGTTTAGGCCTGGCAAGTGGGTACACTTGCCAAGTCGAATTTACAGTGTAAAAATACACACACAGACACTGCAGTGGCAGGTCTGAGACATGATTACAGGGTTACTTATGTGGGTGGCACAAGCAGTGCTGCAGGCCCACTAGTAACATTTGATTTACAGGCCCTGGGCACCTCTAGTGCACTTTACTAGGGACTTAACAGTAAAACAAATATGCCAATCATGGAGAACCAAGTACGTACACATTTTAAACAGGAGCACTTGCACTTTAGCACTGGTTAGCAGTGGTAAAGTGCCCAGAGTAATAAAAACAGCAAAATCAGAGTCCAGCACACATCAACAACCTGGGGAACAGAGGCAAAAAGTTAAGGGAGACCACGCCAAGGATGAAAAGTCTAACATAGGGGATATACAAGAATTGTCCTGGCACTCTCTTCTCTCCCTGCAAATTCTATTGAGATGAAAGAAGTCCACTCTGCCAACTCAGGCAGCCTATTGTGTGCTGCAAGGAGGAATTTCACTCATCTTTGGCTAAGTTCAGGCTGGGAGTAGCTGAAGAGCAAATTAGCTTCAACAAATTTCAAGCAGGAAGCTGGTAGTTTTCTAAAAGTTACTTTTTCTTAACATTTATGAAAAATCTGACTTCGCATTGAATTGGATTTTTATAACTATTAAAAATTGTTATTTCATTATTTTTCTAGCTTGTCCCATTCCTGAGATATAGTATTAGCTTTTAGTATGCACTCTGATTCTCCATATAAGACAGCAAGGACTGACGCACTGAAAATACCTTTTATGGCCGTGTCTCTGTATGGACGCTAATAATAATGTTCTACATGGCCCACTTTTAAATTCCATTGAGCCTTCCTGTGGGCCACAAGGCCTACATATGAGTAACCTTTTAATATTTAAAAGGGATGTTTATCAACTAAAAAAGGGTTATTTAACAGGGCACACTGCAGGTGTACACTGAAGCAGTAAATCTGCAATGGTAGGTTTGAAACCATGTTTTCCTTGCCAGCACTGATATGTGTACACCCAAAAAGAATTTGTTTGAAGGTAACTTTGGTCATTGAGCCAAATCTCTCATCCCTAATGAACTGTGCGCAGTTATAAATCGGACTTCTTTCAGACAAAGATACAAAGTAGCCATTTTTCCAATATTTATATTTTTTCTCTTATTTTCACGAAGTAGGAGTCCAAGTTAACGCATGCTTCCATTGAATTAAGTAGAGAATTTAAAGCCATTTTTCACCACTTAACCTGTATCATTTTTTTGTTATTGGATGGGGGAGTGCTCTGGCTTCACAGTGATATTTTGCCTGCAGAGCCGAACATTCTTTCTCAGTGTCTGGGTGTTACAATGACATTTTAAGTGTTCTCTGGTTTGCTTCCTGAAGGTCCTTGTGGCAAGGTTATTGTGGGTGGCTGTAAACAACACATGTAAACAAATCGGCTCCCCTCCAAGAGGATTTATCATAGTCATTTTTAAATTCATTTGTAACATGGAAAGACAATTTTGAACATTTGCTTGATTGAAAGTAAATTGACACAATAATGATATAAGTGCTAATAAGAGACACTAAAACATAGTACATTATAAGGCACTGCAAAGTGGCTGCTATCTGTCTCCATTCATAAGACATTTGTCTGAAAAAAATAGTGTGGTAGGTTCACAAGATGTTACAGATGTTACAGAGCATAATAAGTACTAGCTCCACTTTGTCCAAAATAGATCATTTTTCCATGTTTATCTTTCTTCAGCTGGCTTATTTCTCCTCTTTTCATGGCTTTACTTTCAAAATTCTTGTAGTAATTGACTTATATAATAATAACTGATTAGCTTAGAGGATGATCATAAGCATAAAGTAAATTTGTAACAAAAATGATAATATTTGTTATCTTCACTGTTTAAACAATAATACATTGGGACAACCTATTTTAGTAGAACAACAATTGTGTTGTTTGAATCCATAATTCAGTGAGTTTACAAAAATCCTGATTCCAGTGGAAGTACTATTGAAAACAAATGTATTCATGTGTCTTGTTTATCTTTCCACTCATTAACCAAATCTTGCTTATATATGATTAAGGCAGCTGTATCCTAAAAGCCCAGTGTACATGTACAAACCCTTGAATAAAATTCAGATCCTCAGATGAACTAATCTCAGTAATGTTATATTGTATATTCAGCTGTAGCATTTCTGAAAGCATAGGGATAGCATGCTTATGCTGAAATACATACACACAAAAAAAACTAAGGCACTCATAAGTGTGTTATTTTAAGGTTAGTGAACCTAGATGCTCCTATTTACGTACTCATCAATTGCCCTTAGCAGATCATGCGACCAGTTACAAAGAACAAATGTTTGCCTTGTTTGTAAATCAATATCCCCTAGTCCATGTACTTTGACACAGACTTTTCTGGTATGGTGTTTCTCACCTTCATGATAGAAGTTTCACATACTAATCAGTCACATCTGTCCAGTCTGGAGACATAAATTTAGGCCATTACGAGTGGCTCACGACCATGGTAATTCCTATCTTCATATGGGAAATGGTTGAACTTACATCAACCTGCAAGGCTGAATGATAAATCCCCCACTCCCTTTGACATTGAACCTCCTTTTAGGGAGAGGGAGGATGCATCAGGTGCAACATGAGTATTGTGAAGCTTATTTGGACAGAGAGTGAAGAGGACCATGGTTAGGGCTAATATATGGTGTTGCCCAATAACAGAGATCACAAATACAGTCTTGGTCCCCGCAATGCTTTGAGTCGATGAAATCTTTTCAGGCATTTCTGAACCAAAAGTATATCTAGTGCATTTTCAGTTGAAATAGTAAGGAAACTGCACATTTGTAGCTCTAAGGCAACAAAACACAAGTCTATCCTCTGTTTGCACTATTAAACAATGGGAACAGGAACATGCGTACACAGTGTCATTTGTGCAGTGCTGGCACTCTCTGCATTATGAACATTGTGCCAATCCTTTCAGCTTTAGCATGTGGAGAAGTACCGACTCACCTGAGTAAAAGGACAAACTCTCTTTTGGACTGTCTTAGAGGAGTGTGTAACTTCGTTGAGTTGGGTGGCTGTGGCCAGAGCCTGGGATGATAATAAGCAGAAAAAGGTGGTATTAGACTTGGCATATTTGGTAGGGCTAAGAGCAGGATTGTGAATGTCAATATGAATGGTGCATCTTCCACCATATCATGCTGTGCTCAAACATTTGTGAGCAGATATATTGGTTGTTAGACTTTACAACCTTAGGGTGGTCTTCCCCCAAATTGTAGCCTGCCTCACTCCATTTTTCTGATCTAATATTTGCTGGTTATAGGACTGTGCACACTTTACCACTGCTAGCCAGTGCTAAAGTGCTTGTGCTCTCACCCCTATACATGGTAACATTGACTCCTACCCAATTGGCATATTTACTTTACTTATAGATCCCCAGTAAAGTGCATTATATGTGCCTAGGACCTGCAAATGTTAGTTCAGATTTATGCTGGCCTTGCGCTGTTGCAACACCACATTAGTGTCATTTTTTATGCTAATGTGGCGTTGGAAGGGGGAAAATGCTGCACCATATTAACACAGTGGCGCAATGCTTGCATTGTGCCACTTTGTAACTCTTGTGCCAAATTATAGCTGCATGTGTATCTGTAATGTATGGAAGGGGGCGTTCAGTTCTGGGGAGGGTCGTAAAAATGGTGCAAAGGAATTTATCAGATTCCTTTACGCTATTTTTGTCACCATTTTTTAACGCTAAGTGCAGGCGTTAAAAAGAGGCTCCCATTGATCACAAAGAGCCTCTGGGTGCTTTGCAGGATTAGCGTCATAATTTTTTATGATAATTCTGAAAATCGCATGACTAGCATCAGAAATGATGATGCTAGTCACCCTAACTACCGTCATGGTGCCCCATATTTTAAATACAGCGATACCATGGTGGCATTAGGGAGGCACTAAGGGGTGCTAGAAAGGTGACGCTGCACTAGGTGCAGCGTCTCATTTCATAAATCTGCCCCTAAATGCTACTAGTGGGCCTACAGTACTGATTGTGCCACCCAAATAAGTAGCCCATTAACCATGTCTCAGGCCTGCCATTGCAAGGCCTGTGAGGCAGTTTTATTGTCACCTCAAGACCTGGCATTTAAAATCCCTTGCCATTCCTTAGACGCCCCTTTCATTACATATATGTGAGTCCTAAGGTAGGCCGTGCAGGGTAGGGTGCACTGTATTAAAAATGCAGGACATGTACGTTTAAGTTTTACATGTCCTGGTAGTGAAAAACTACCAATGCCGTTTTTCACTATAGTGACGCCAGCTCCTCTCGTAGGCCAGCATTGGTAATTCCTTAATAAACTTTTAAACTGTAATTCCTGATCAGTAAGGAGTAGCTACATCATGTTTCATATCTTTGGAATGCTAATGTTAAATCCTCTTTAGGTAAAGTCAGATTTTACCTTACACTTTTAGAAAGTTGTTACAAATAAACAGGGTAACCCTAATATTCCCCACAGAACTGGGTAATCTAAACTGTAAAGCACACAATGTTCATGAAGGAATCATTTGCACACAAGTATTTCAGCGATATTAAATACAATTAATGTTGTAATTACCATAAATCAAATTCCATAAATTAATAAATGTTCAAACAGCTTGTGAATCGTTTCTGGAAAAATAAAGAATTTGGATATATTCACTGATAATATAGTCATCAATATAGCAAAGCAACAAAGAGATTTTTTTTGCGTTTTTATACAAACGCACTGATGACCCCTCTAGTCCACAATCCCTTTACATCCAAGGGACAGAAGAAGAGCACCAACCCTCCTCACTCTCCAACCACAAAAGGCCCTATATGCAGTCTTTCAAACAATCAGAAATCACTCCTAATGGACTTCAGCAGCTCATGTGATGAATTGCGTTATGGAGAGTGTAAGGTCGACATTTCGGTCTCCCAAGGTTTAAACCGTCTATGAGACCATCTCAGGAGAATGTGTCAAGTGGATTAATTAACAATAATTGTTGCTTTCACCAGCAAGTTCCTTGAAAAGCGCTGCTCAATCTTCTTCGTCCATCACATCCAACACTAGTCATTTACTCCAGTATAAAGAAAGGACGATGTAATTTCACCACAGATATGTAAGCTCCCACCGGGCTCAAATTAAACTTTCAAAAGAAAGTTGACATTTCTCTGCTCCTAATGCTCTGTCTGCCTTACAGCCTGTCTCCAATACAAGTCTGAACTGGGCAGGGTGACAGCTAGAGTTGTGCATTCTATCCAGACAGCCACAAACACAGGACACTCAACTGCATCTGCATTCATCTTCATACTGATGGGTCTTCCTAGGCAGAACAATGGCAGGGGCTCTCACTTGCACTTCAAATGGTAGTGGCCTGACCCTCCACAGATAGTCTGGCAGACAGAACTGGGCTAAAAGGGAACTGGTGAACTTCAAAGCCACACTTAGACGTCTCCCCCACTTCAAAGGCACGTTTGGGAACTGGGAGGCGTTAACTGTAGTGTTAAGGGGTCACTGCATCCTCACGTCAGTTGGGATGAGTGTGGATCTACATGACAATGTTCTCTGAACTGAAAATAAGCTCAGGCAACTGGAAGTGGATTCCCATACTGACCCCACAGGCATCAACAACTGACCGGAGCCACTGAGACACATGCCTGTCTAATAGTATAACTATGGTACTTAGATTTTAAAGCATAGCAGGCCAAAATACACGTGGAGGGGAATAAATCAGGCTGACTACTTGCATGGTTTTTATGCAGTGCGACTCCCACTTTACCTATCACACCAATTAGATGCACATACTTACAAATCAAAAGGATGCATTCACTGCACACTACTGGACCATATACATCCCCTTCCCCTGTGGCTAGGAGGCAGCGAGACTAGACACCCTAGGTGCTCTGTTCCATGATGGTGTACTTCTGTCCTTCGATCATCTGAGAGCAGATCTGGGCATACCTGCTGGACAATTCCTAGCATATGGCAGGCTTCTGGCAGCTCCAGCTGATCTCTGGCACATCATAAACCCACAGCCTGAACACCACCCCATGATATACACACACTTCAGATTATAGGTAGTGACCGTCATCTCATCACTTGGTTTTCTCGAGCACTAGCACATACTGTTAGAGATACCTTACTCTCAACACACCAGAACTAGGAGCTTGACACTGGTAAGGAATTCACAGATAGGGAATTGGTTAAAGTACTTATATGCCTCAAGAAAGTGTTGCGCAATGTGAATGTTCAATACTTACAACATAACATCCTACACAGGGCTTATCTTACACCGACATCCCTGGACCAAATGTTTGGTTCTTCCCGGCAAAGCCCTAGATGCCGGAGCCCTGCTGCAGACTTAGCTTGCATGTTTTTGCCTTGCCCAGAGGTGGAGAGGTTCTGGTCTGATATTACTGGTGCTATCACAGAACTGATGGACCGGCCAGACATTCGCACCATCGAAGGTGCCCTGCTTGGGATTTTCAAGCATGCCAAAAGAGCAAAGGTGAGCAACTGATTTATCGATCTTGTCTTATCAGCTGCAGAACTATTGCCATGCATTGAAAACTTCACGTTTTCCCACGTCTACGCTACTGGTAAATCACTTGCCATCACAGGTTACCATGGTTTTAGCACTGTCCCAACTTGGAAATATGGGGCCAGATGTAGCACGCCGTTTGCATGGCGCAAACTGCGAAAAACGCAGTTTGCTGCATGTAAACGGCCTCACGCGATGCTCATTCCCAAATTGCGAGTCGGTACCGATTTGGGAATGCGACTCGCAAATAGGAAGGGGTGTTCCCTTCCTATTTGCGACTCGCATCGCAATTCAGAGTTGCTTTGTGACCGCGAATGCGGTCGCAAACCAACTCGCAGTTACCACCAGTGTCACACTGGTGGTAACACATTCGCAAAAGGGAAGGGGTCCCCATGGGACCCCTTCCCCTTTGTGAATGTCGACATAAATATTTTTTCAGAGCAGGCAGTGGTACTATGGACCACTGCCTACTCTGAAAAAAACTAAACCAAATGGTTTCGGATTTTTTTTTCATTTTGCAACTCGTTTTCCTTTAAGGAAAACGGGCTGCAAAATGAAAAAAAAAAACTGCTTTATTTTAAAAGCAGTCACAGACATGGAGGTCTGCTGACTACAGCAGGCCACCATCCCTGTGAGTGCAGGGACTCGCTATGTGGTCGCAAAATGCGACCCACCTCATGAATATTGATGAGGTCGGTCTTTGCGACCCCATAGCGAGTCGCAGAAGGTGTCTGAGACACCATTCTGCATCAGTTTTTGCGACTTGCAAATTGCGAGTCGCTCAGACTCGCAATTTGCAAGTCGCAAAAACAGATTTTGCTACATCTGGCCCATGATCCTGTGTTGTCTTGAAGCACCCAGATGGGGTAGGCAGATCAGACGTTATAGACTATATTCTGCAAGAATGTGCGCATTGGAGGAAGGAACCACCTCACACACAAACATTGGGATGAGGGGGAATTAGCACAAGGGTTACCAAAGGTTACCTGAAAGAAATTAGAGCATTCCCTCAATTACAACCAGTGGTAAAATTTACCAGCTTTCCATTCATTTTAATAATGGGAAAACCAGGTGGAAGTTTTTTATCAGCTGGGTTAAAAGTAAGATGTGATTCCTAAACAATCACATAATAATTAATGATTTTTTGCAGCAGATCTGCAACTTCACCAGGCATTAAAAGTAAATTTTTATTCAAGCTGATAAATCATGGGCCAATTAATTGGGGGTATACACTGTTATCATTGCTCATTTATGTTATCCTTCTAGAGAAAAAGATTTTGCAATCTTTTAATTTTGTGATTAAAACCAGTTGCCACATAAGGGTTGATTCCATTGTTGCTAATCTTCTGTAGACACCAAACATTTGTGATGTTGCCCATTGCCTGCAGGAGTGTACTTTTAGTATCAAGATTCTTTAAGACCAGGGCAAAGGCAACAACTGATACCCTGTAAGGAAGACCTACCTTTGTCCAGAATTACGTTTCACAAGGATAGTCCTAGGAGAAACCCATGAAATGCTTGGGTGCTGCAAATTCTTTTCTCTCCTGTATCTCTGTAGACAATATCAAGATAGTGTTCACACTCCATCTTACATTTCAGAAGAGTGTCTGATTTCATGTTGATGTTTTATTGGTGAGCCAAGATGTCTTAAAGTCTAGGTGAAAACAAGTAAGGAGAAGTCTAGATATTCTAGTTGGGTTAGGTGGAGTTGAAGTGGTTTTCTTAAGGGGCATTAGAGATTTAAACCAAGGAGATGTGAGACACATAGTTGAGTGCATCAAGGAGTCACAGTGATGCCAAGTGTTTCTTAAATTTGAATAGGAACAGAACATTTTACATTTATTAACAAACTTAAGAAAAACATATTACACTTTTTTAAAAAAAAATTAGAGTCTATATAGGAATGTCTACCTATCCTATTTAAGTTACCATATTTCCTTAGTAATGGCCTGGTCTATAAAACATGCACATAATATAGGATTTTCACTGCAAGATATTATTCTTATTTTTGTTTATCTTAGTAGAATGTACTGTTTCATAGGCAGGCAGGGCGCTCCTCGCGCCGCCGCCCTGCGCCGCCTCCACTTTGCCGGTTTGCATCTTTTTCTACTATAAAACCCCCTGCCGCTGCGTCCCCGCAGCCCCTCCCCCCACCTCCTCTCCGTCAGGTTTTCCTTTTTTAAAAGCCCTGCCGCTGTGTCCCGCAGCCCCTCCCCCCACCTCCTCTCCGTCCGGTTTTCCTTTTTTTAAAAGCCCTGCTGCTGCATCCCCACGGCCCGTCCCACCACCTCCTCTCCGTCCGGTTTTCCTTTTTTAAAAGCCCTGCCGCTGCGTCCCTGCGGCCCCTCCCCTCACCTCCTCTCCATCCGGTTTTCCTTTTTTAAAAGCCCTGCCACTGCGTCCCTGCGGTCCCACCCCCCCAGCCTTCCCATTCGCCCAGCCCTCCCTCCTCCCAGCTGCCACTCCCTCCCTCCTCCCCATTTAAGGCAGCCGTGGTGCGGACGCGCGCAGCGGGCGTGCCGCTGGCGCACCAAAGGAGCGTCAAAGCCAAGCCCGTCTGCGCCTGTCCGTGCCAAGACAAATCTACTCCCCCATCACCATCCACTAACTCAACCCAGGCCCTCGCCCCACCTGCACCCTTTCCAGCCCCACACACACTCATTGCCCCTTCACCTGCTACACCTGTCATTTCTCCTGCTCCTCATCCCTTACACCAAACACCAACCATAGCGACCCCCCAACAACAAACACAACACCCCCAATGCAATACTCACCTGCTCTGCCCCCACCAACCAGCCCCGCCGCACACCACCCCACAACCAGAACACACCCCGCAACAACACCCTCTTGCACACACCAACACCACCCACCACAACCACCTCAACTGCCTGCTCCTCAACACCCGCTCCCTTCACAAACATGCCATAGAACTCTGGGACCCCCATCACATCACACTCAACCAACATCGCCTTCATCACGGAAACCTGGACCAACCCCTCCTCGGAACCAGACATAGCCATTGCCACCCCCAAGGGATACAAACTCCAACGCAAAGACCATCTCAACAGGCCAGGTGGTGGCATCGCCATCCTACACAGGGACACCATCAAAGTCACCACCAGCTCCCAAGACACTATCGACAACACAGAACACATGCACTTCCTAATCCACATTAACAACAACTCCACCCCCAGAGGTACACTAATCTACAGATCACCAGGACCACGCCCCGCCTTTTGCGACACCATCACCGACACCATCAGCTGGCACACCCTCACCTCCACAGACTACATCCTCCTCTGTGATTTCAACTTTCACTTGGAGAACCTTCAAGACCCCAACTCAACCTCCCTCATAGACAACCTCACCAACCTTGGACTCAAACAACTGGTCACCGCACCCACCCACTCAGCAGGACACACGCTCAATGCAATTTTCACCTCAAGCCAACACATAGCCTACACCCACACCACCGAACTCCACTGGACTGACCACCACTGCGTCCACTTCTCCTTCACCAAACCCCCCACACACCACCATCAACACACCACACCCTACCGCATGTGGGACAAGATCCCCACAGAACGCCTGAACTCCCAACTGGCTCACAACCTCCCCCCCCCACACCAACGACCCCAACACAGGAGCACACAACCTCTCTAAATGGATCAATACCTGCGCAGACACACTAGCCCCCCTCAGAAAACACATCGCCACACGCAACATCAAGAACGCCCCATGACTCACCCCCGAACTCCAAGACTCCAAGCACAAATGCCACCAAGTGAAGAAAATATGGCGATAAGAACCCTCTACAACCAACTTCTCAACCCTCAAAACTGCCATTCGCACCCATCACCAACTTATACGCACCACCAAAAGAGATCACTACAAGACACGCCTTGACAACAACTCCCAAAACAGCAAAGAACTCTTCACCATCATTAAAGAGCTAGCCAAACCCAAAGCCAGCAACATAGACCCCACACACACACAGCCGCTATGTAACGCCCTCTCCAACCACTTCCACCACAAAATCCTGGACATCCACAACAGCTTCATACCACACACACCCACCACACACACACCCCTCACTCACCCAACTCAACCCCCACTCATGACACCCCCACCACACTCACCACCTGGGCCCCCACCACACACGAAGAAACCGAAAAAAACATGAACTCCATCCACTCCAGATCCCCTTCCGACCCTTGTCCTCATCGCATCTACAACAAAGCCAGCCAACCATTGCCCCGATACTCCGCAACATAATCAACTCCTCTTTCGACTCCACCACCTACCAAGACCCCTGGAAGCACGCAGAAATCACTGCTCTCCTAAAAAAAAACAAAGCCGACCTGGAGGTCCTCTCCAACTATCGCCCCATCTCCGTCCTCCCTTTCCCCTCAAAGGTTGCCGAGAAACTAGTCAACGCCCGCCTATCCCACTTTCTCGAAGAAAACAACACTCTTGACCCCTCACAATCCGGGTTCCGCAAGAACCACAGCACGGAAACCGCCCTCATCGCATGCACTGACGACATCAGGACCAAAGTCGACAAAGGCGAGACCGTCGCACTCATCCTCCTAGACCTCTTCGCAGCCTTTGACACTGTCTACCACTACACAATCCGCACATGCCTCCACAACACAGGAATTCGCCACAAAGCCTTAGATTGGCTCACCTCCTTCCTCACCGACCGGACCCAAAGAGTTTGCCTTCCACCTTTCCACTCCACCGCTACCAAGATCATCTGCGGAGTCCCCCAAGGGTCCTCCCTCAGCCCCACACTCTTCAACATTTACATGATGCCCCTAGCCAACATCCTCCGACCACACGGAATCACTATCCTCTCCTACGCAGACGACACCCAACTCATCCTCTCCCTCACCCGCAACCCCACCAATGCCAAAACCAACCTACACGCTGCTCTCCTCGACACCGCCAACTGGATGACAACTAACCACCTCAAGCTTAACTCCAACAAAACCGAGATCATCATCTTTCGCCCCAACAAAACCGTGTGGGACGACTCCTGGTGGCCCACTGCCCTAGGCCCCGTACCCACCCCTGGAAACCACGCACGCAACCTCGGCATCATCCTGGACCCCTCCCTCTCCATGACACAGCAAATCAAAGCACTAACCTCCTCCTGCTTCCACACACTCCGCACTCTAAAAAAGTCCTTCAAATGGATTACCCCAGAGACCAGGAAGACAGTCACCCATGCACTCATCAGCAGCAGACAAGACTACTGTAACGCC
Source organism: Pleurodeles waltl (assembly GCF_031143425.1). Classification (NCBI taxonomy): domain Eukaryota; kingdom Metazoa; phylum Chordata; class Amphibia; order Caudata; family Salamandridae; genus Pleurodeles; species Pleurodeles waltl. The sequence continues at coordinate 848,112,284 of NC_090443.1, forward strand.
CTCTACGCCGGCACCACACTCAAACTCAAACACAACTCCAGAGAATCCAGAACACAGGCGCATGCCTCATCCTTGGCCTCCCCCGCCACGAACAAATCTCACCACACCTCAAATCCCTTCACTGGCTCCCCATAGACAAGAGAATCACTTTCAAGATCCTCATCCACGCACACAAATCCCTCCACAACACCGGCCCGACCTACCTCAACGAAAGAGTGAACTTTCACACTCCCACCCACAATCTTCGATCAGCCGACCTTGCACAAGCTCCAGTCCCCCACATTCAATGAACTACCACAGGAAGCAGGGCCTTCTCTTACCTCACCCCCACAACCTGGAACTCCCTCCCCACCAACCTCCACAAAACCAAAGACCTCCTACTCTTCCGAAAAAACCTCAAGACATGGTTTTTCGAACAGTAACCCCCTCTGACTTCCTTCCCCCCCCCACAAGCGCCTTGAGACCCTCACAGGTAAGTAGCACGCTCTATAATTTTTTTTTGATTGATTGATTGATAGGCAACTATAATAATGAATTATAATCCAGTCCCTGATCTCTGGCCACATCACTGAGAGTTACTTAGAAATACCTTTTACCTGCCCCATACATTACATTTCCATTTCTAATCATAGGGAGCAGTTCACATTTGTGGGCCATTTAATTGTTGGCCAATTTGAATTTGAAAAGTGTATCATGTGAAAACTATCTATGACACCAGCCAACAGTTCGATAGGTAATTTCCAAAAAGTTCTCCTGATGGGATTTGAAGATGTGTATTCTATGCAGTACCTTAAATGAGATGTACAATTTGCTAAAGAAACAAAGTGCAAGCTAAGTAAATCAATATGAGTGAAGTTTGCAAATTATTTGCAGTTATTGCATATGTTATGATCACATAACATAGACAGAGATGAGACATAGATGAGAACATAGATGATAGTCTCATTGGAATGGCCCGGGAGAGGAATTGCAAAATTGTGTGTATATCTACAAATGCCCAAGGGCCATATCTATGAACACATTTTCCCATAGACATAGAATGGGTAAAAACCTTTGATACATCTGGCCCCAAATCCCACAGCAGGTCCTGCGATTAACAAAACAGATGCACAAGGCGTTTTTCAGTGTTTTCTAGTGTTTCACTGGTAATATTGTAACTTTTTAAAAAGTTTTCCAAGAGTCCATACGGATGTTCAGTAATTAGGACTTCAAAAAGGACCATTAGACAAGTTTTATGTTCTTGTTAAGGAAAAACAGGAACTCTTTGAATGAGCCACATTTTTAAATTACTTGTATTTCAACATGAGCATAGGCAGCAATTCGAATACGCAAGGAGGGTTCCGTTATCAGTAAACACAATACAAATAATATAAAATATAAAATATTTTTTTTTTAAATCAAATGTAATGCACTTAAAAATGTTCACAGTTCGACATGGTTAAGCTATCACAATGTATTGCTAACATGTTAATATTTGATTGCATTTTGAGAAACATATTTATATTACTTGTAAGCTTCTCACTAATGGTTACATTATAATCATATAATAGTATTCTTTCAAACTAAACTATGGAATTCAATTATTTGCAAACACAGAGCAAGTTATTTTTTTCTTTGAAATTGAGATATGCAGTTCATGAAATATATTATTTATGAAGGCACGTCAGTGGCGTAAATTCTCACATTATCTCTTATTATTTAGCTACCAAAATGATTAAATATTCCTAAAAACGTGGATAATTTAGCAAACCCTTCCTAATCTAAAGCATATGATACAAATATGCATGGTGTTCTAGATTTGATTCCGAACTAAAGCAGAAAGTAATATCTTAAATTAAAAAAGTATGAAAGATTAAAACATCAAATAATAGACTTCCCTCTGTCTTATTTTCCAATGTCAGTCGATGAAGAATAATTCTAGGCAGTAGATCTTCCTCTTTTTATTGCTGACGTAACAAGCCATCTTTTATGCACACCGATACGGTGCTCTGCTCGGTCTCTGTTGCCTTCTTTGTTGCTTTTCCTGACGAACCTTTCACACATTTCTGAAACCTCTTTAACAAAATAATGAACTGCTGTTTCACAAAGGAATGTGATTGGCGCCAAGATTTTCGTTAAAAATCACCTGGTGCCTAATAAGTCCCTTTAGCGAAGGGGGTTTGTGCCTTTGTGTGCTCTGGCCTCTCTTTGCTATTAGATATGGTCTTCTGATGCTTTTGTGACTCTTTTTGTAGCACGCATTAGCTTAAGAGTCTGGAGGTCTTCTGCTGACCAGTACAGAGCAGGGGTTTAAAGCACCACTCTTCTTTTCGCCACTATGTTTACACAAATGTGCAGTTGGGTGCCCTGCTCTGACGTGCACTGGATGCAGACAATTTAGGCACTGCAGTGCACACCAGGGCAATGATGCTGTTTTCATGACATGTTGCTTGTTATTCCACACTTTTCTTGGTGGTTCCACTTGAAGACCCTCTCCGGCATCATCCATTTTTCTGAATGGGCCTGCAGTGACGGAACATGAAATCAAACTGTTATAAGCCTTTTAGCTCCGGTGGTGCACTGATAGGAAACCAGAAATCAGGGAGACACTATCTTAGAAAGGCGTGAAATAAGTTTTCTGGAGTCACTGTGGTTTGTCTTGGTTATGCACTCATGGATGTTGATATATCAAAAAGCCAGGAGGAGTGGATACCATTGACCTGTTAGTCCACATTAAGCCCTTCACCGGCCTCTTTGCTGCTGCGAGGCAAGAGGACTTGCACAGAAAGGAAACTACAGGAAGCACTTATGGCTGTGGGAGCCATCAGTTTTTTCTGTTTCGTCACTGTGGTCATGACCCTTGAGATCAGAGCTAGCAAGGGTAACAATGGGGATACAAAGTGGCAGGCCAGTGGTAGCAGCTGGCTGCTTCGAATTGAAATCCTTGCGCGCCATGTTGTCATCTGGACCACCATTTCAAAGCAACAACACTCGCACGGTTGCCACAATTAACTGGCATTTTCCTCATCTGAGAGCCTGGGTAATACTACCTTTTCCCAGATATAGGCAAATGCTTCAATTCCTGGATGGGCAGCAGTGGGTAATTACTGCCGTAGCACCTGAAATGCGACTGAAACACTACTGGATAGAAGTATTCCTTGAATACGTTTGTCCCTTTATTTCGCTCCCTGTAGCACTTTTGTGATACACCAAAAGGAAATACAAGCATTCCCAAGATCAAACATTGGCCAAAAGCAAATAAAGGTTGTGGCCTCGAAAATTATTAACGGCCATTCTAATTGCAGTCACTGAAGGGAACTACTTTGTGTGCTCCTAGTGAAAGAGAAGAATGCTATCACTAACTGTGGAGTTAGTCAGTGGTTGAAGTGGGTTGACACTTCACCCCATGCTGTATGCTGTATAGGGTGTAAGAAACATGTTTCTTACAAACATGTTTGGCTCACAAACAAACCAATAGAGAAGGGGGGCTGGCTACAAGACCTTGTCAGTAAGTTTTATTAATACCATTTTATTAAAATCAAAAGGTGTAGGCGAACCACAGACCAAATAAAAGTCTTGTCTCCATTGTATAAATTTAAGAACAAGCAAAACATAAATGTGTTTGTCTTGTGTAATTTGTGAAGACAATTTGTAAAACTGTAGTGATGGTGGACAGTTGGACTCACTGCTTTTCCAGAATCCTTTGAAAATATATTTTTCTTCAACAGCCTTACCTCATCCTTGACAGAGGGAAAGCATGCAGAAGGCTGCAGTAATGGAAGTATAGCTACCAAGAAACATTATCAGCTTGACCGAGCATGTGATCAAATGTGGAAGAGTGGGAGAAACCAACTGTAAAGTGACTTGAAGTGATAAAGGTGTGAATGCCACCGATCTATTGTAATGATTATAATGAGATAGGTGTAGCACAATTGGTACAAGAATAAAGATTAATGTGTGACTGTTTTCTAACAGCTGTTAACCGAACCTTAAAGTAGAGGGCTATGGCTTGAGGACTGCCTTGCTCTGCGGTTTTGGTTGGGCGGTCTATGCATTGATCAGTAAGAACATAAACAGAACTTGAACAGAACTGTCTGTGAACTTGAACAGAACTGTCTGTGTAGCGCTAGTGGTCATCCGATCCTAATGAACACATTTGTATGCCAGAATATTGTTAGCAAAAGTTTCTTGTGACAGAAGTCTTGTCTTCTAAATATTGCCTCACTGGGTGTAGATTTTTTGTTATTAATTACGACGAGGCAATATTGTTGCAAATTATATTAAGGAGGTAATTATTTTAGTGAAACTATGTTTTGATGTCGATATTTCGGTGCCAGAAGCATGTTCTATTTTGGTCCATATCTTTTTGTGGCAGCCAATGTTGATTTACATTAGTGTTTAAGTTTTGTCTATGGAGACAAAACTCTTGACTTTCGCTTTTATAGATCAGCACTAACTGTGACAAAAAATCAGCTGAAACAGCACACTATTTTAATATGTGTCCCAAATTTTTTACCAAAATTTGAGCGGACACTCAAGCGATGAAACTCAGTTTGTTGCTGCAAATGCAGGCCTTTTCAAGAGTATGCAAACATGAGCTACCTTTTGTGTTGAATTGTGATGTGGGAGTACCAATGCAAAACTTTAGTAAATGTGATGCTAGTGTAGCGGTGAATAGCAACCGGGCTTTAATAGACTTCTTGTAGTCAAACTGTACGGTCAGTTCAATTGTGTGTGTGGTGTGTGTGTGTGTGTGTGTTACTAGCTGAAAGATTGATGGATGTCTGGTGCTGGTCAGATAAGCTTTTTTTTAGAAAAAAGGCACTATTTTTGGCTAACTGGCTGCCCACATTTATTTTAGATTCGCGTTCTCCACCAGTGATAATTACAGCTCTGGACACTTTTGACATTCTCCGACTAAAATAGTAATTTAGTTTTAACTAGAAATTGTCATTGTCAAGGCAGAATTGCATCATTTTAGTCGAGCCTGATCAACTTAATGGAGCTGCTCGCTGCTTTGTAGGTGATTGCTTTCACAATTTGTAGGAAAGAAAAACTAATGTAATGGAGGATGCAGTACAGTGCGCATCATCGAGGGTGCTTTAGCCACTGGAATGGTATGTTTTATTGGTCAGAGCAGTGTTCGAATCATGAATGCTTTACGACTTTGAAATGGGACTAGATCTTTCATGTTTAACAATGAATGCTGCTGGTTCGCCCTCAAGGACTCTTTTTCATTAATCTTTGCGCTGCTATTAGACCAATCTCCACAACGAATGTGAAGATGTTGCATTGAAAGGAGATCTTGAGTAACGTAGAGGCCTGTAATTCATTTCAAATCCTGCATTAACATCAGATTTATGATAGTTATTTTGCTCAGCTCTACTACACATAGCAGTTGACCAAGGTGCCAGCTAATCCCATGTAATCTGTGACAAATAAAGTTAGTCCTGAATTTTTAGGTCAGCAGAACTTTGCCCTCTTGGAGTTATAACGGTGTAAAAATGTTTTCAAATATCCCAGTATGTGAAGATCTATTGTCTAAAACATAATAACAGGACTGATCAAATCTTATGCAAAAGATATGGGGTCACTGGCAATAGCAGTATCTTTAAAATGTACCGTTTTGAAGAGTTTCACTTCCTACAAACTCATTACGAGTTTGGCAGTCAGAGGAGCTGACCGTAAAACTCACAGGGATGAGACTGCTGTCAACCTGTGGCCTCAACCACAGTCATATTATGATGTTCCTACCGGGCTGACCAGCGGGAACATTGTAGTATGTCGTTCCTGCCGGTCAGTCCGGCTGGAACAGTGCTACGGTATTGTTCTCGGCTCCCTTCAGGGAACCGAGGCCAATAGAGTAGCACATCAGCAGGTTTGGAATGCGCACTGTCTGCAAGGCAGACAGTGCGCATTCCGACGGCTCTTGGCAAGGGACCCCTGCACTGCCCACAGCATGGTCGTGGGAAAGGGACCCCCTGTTGTCCCCAGCCCTTCCTTTCTGCCAGTCTTTTTATGGCAGTTAAACTACTGTGAAAAGGCTGACAGAAATGGGACTCATGATCAGCACGGTGGTTCTGATTCAGCACTGCCGTGGCTGACCACAAGTCCAACCGCCGTCAGCCCATTGGGAACCATGTTCCTGGTGGGGACGGCAGTCCCCTTGTGGTCCAACCACCAGGGTTGTAATGTGACAGTAAGACTACCAGGAGTGCAGCGGTCTGACCACAGTTGCGAGGCTGGGGGTCTCAAGATGGTCAGCCTCTTAATGAGGGAGAGAATTATAGTTACCTTAGGGTGCGAGTTATAGTTTCTTGAAACAACTCTAACTATAACTGCTGAATTTCTCTGGTTTTGTGCAAGTAAATTCACATCATAACTTTAACGTCCCTGTAACCTTTGTTTTTTTAAGTGACTTTCTAAGGTTTTATTAATTCTATTTTCTAATTATAATGTCCCTGTAACTTTTGTTTTTTTCAGTGAATTTCTGTGTTTAAAAAAATTATTTACATGTTTATACGTTAATCCAACCACCGTCGTGCATGGCCGTCGGCCAGGCCCTGCAGCCGACCCCTATAACTACCCAACCCTGTGCTGCGCACAGCCATCAGCCATGCACGGCAGGGGTTGGCCACAGGGCCTGGTCTGTGGGTGGCCCTGCAGCCAACCCCTATAACTACCCAGAGAGTTTTTCTAAACTTTAATAAACTATATAGTTAGATTGGTATATTTTAGGACAAATTGAAAAGAAAAATATGATTGTCAAATAAAAAGAGCGATCACCTTTCGTATATACCTTACATTTTTGAAGTTGAAAAGAAATTAAAACTGGGAACTGGCATGTGACACACCTAACCTTGAACCCTCAACCTTCAGTATGAAGGACCTACACTTAAAACTTAAACCACAAGCCCATAGGTGACACCCTACCATGCAGTGTCGAGACATAACTATGGCATTCAAACCAAACAATTTTATGGGAAAATACATGAATGTTCTATCACTGGGAATGCTTAAAAATAAAACAAAAAACTGCTAAATGAACAGACATACTACCATGAGATACCTGGATTTGCACCTTCATCCTACAGAGTGACAGACCAAGTGCTTTACCACCAGGACACAGGTGACTCTGTTATGCTGTGCAGCAAAATATACCTGACTATAACCTTTGGACCAAACATCTTGCTGGTGTGACACTTTGAGGTCCTTGTATGGAGAAACCATTGCAATAACAATCTTTCTTGCACTCTTCCATTATGGGATGAAAGAGAGAGAGAGAATAACTGGACCGTGGGGGAGTCTGAAGGCCCCCGCAGATTCCTGCGGGAGCCAGCATTGCTCCCGCAAACAGAGAGCTGCCTTTAAATAGCAGGTCCCTGCTTGTGGGAGCAATGTTTTCATTTGTTTCCGTACATGCATATTTGCATGGAGGAAAAAAGATGAAAACACTGCTTTCTGAAAGCAGGAGCTGCTTGACAGCTCCTAGTTGCAGAAAACGAAATTATGTTTGCTTTTGATTGGGGGAGCTGTCAGCTCCCACCAGGTAAAATGCAAACAGCTATGTCCCAGGGGTAGGCACTCAGGGACATAGCAGGAGCAGGCCCTTCATTCTTTTATTTAGCCCAGGGGGGGAGGAGGCCACCGGAGCTGTGGGGGGGTGCAGTCCCCTGCATACAGTTCAATTTTTGCCCTGGGGGGTTGGCGGTGCCAGGGGCTGTGGGGGGAGCACAATCCCTGCATACAATTTTATCTTTGATCCAGGGAGTTGGTGGCTCCTGGGGCTGTGTGGGGGCTTGAATTTTTATCTCTGATTGTCCCGGGGAGGTGATGGACCCCGGGGCTAATGCAAGCCTATGGGAAGGGGGTCCTGTGTGCCCCCTCCTTTTTAAAGCCCCCAATGACCCAGGCCCAACCAGAGGCGAAAGTAAAGAAAAGGGCGAGAGACTGCCCCGTTTTTTTTTTAAATGTCAGGAAAATCAGCGGATCCATATCTGTGAATTTTCCCAACATTTAAAAAATGCTTTTTAGCCTTGGTAGGGTCCCTGAGGGACCACCAGAACAATCAATCAATCAGTATACTTGAAAAGTGTGGTTAGTCACCTGCTAGGGTCTCAAGACGCTGGAAGGGGGGGCAGTAAGTGAGTGGTTGTCGAAGAACAGAGGGGTTTAGGTGAAGAGCCAAGTTTTGAGGTATTTTCTGAATTGCGATAGAGTGGGAGATCTTCTGAGGTGGATGGGAAAGGAATTCCAGGTCTTGGCAGCATGGTGGGAGAAGGACCTTCCTCCAGCTGTGGCCTTCCGGACATGTGGGACGGCAGAGAGGGTGAGGTCGGCGGAGCGGAGCTGCCTGGTGGGCATGTAGAAGTGAAGTCTCTCGTTGAGGTATTCTGGTCCGGCATTGTGGAGGGCTTTGTATGCATGCGTGAGAAGTCTGAATGTAATTCTCTTGTCTATTGGGAGCCAGTGCAGGTCTCTCAGTAGGGCAGAGGTGTGGCTGTGTTTGGGGGTGTTCTTGATGAGATGGGCAGAGGCGTTCTGGATGCGTTGCAGTCTTTTCAGTACCTTGGTGGTAGTTCTGCGTAGAGTGTGTTGCCCTAGTCCAGGCGGCTGCTGACAAGGGCCTGGGTGACTGTTCTTTTGGATTCAGTTGGGATCCATTTGAAGATCTTGCAGAGCATGCGCATGGTGTTGAAACAGGCAGAGGACACTGCGCTGACTTGACGGTTTATCAAGAGTGATGAGTCCAGGATGAATCAGAGGTTGCGGATGTGGTCTGTGGGGGCCGGAGCGCTTCCAAGGGCAGTGAGCCACCAGGAGATGTCCCAGGCTAAGGGGTTGTTGCCAATGACGAGGACTTCTGTTTTTTTGGTATTTAGCTTGAGGCAGTTCTCTTCATCCAGGCGGCGACTGCCCTCATTCTGTTCTGGAAGTTGGCTTTGGCTGTGTGCGGGTCATTGGTGAGGGGGAGATGATTAGCTGAGTGTCGTCGGCGTATGAGACAACGTTGAGTGCGTGGTGTGTGGCGATGATGGCTGGGGGGCCATGTAGAGGTTGAATCAATCCATCAATCAATCAATCAATGTTTATAAAGTGCAGCTACTCACCTTTTAGGGTCTCAAGGTGCTGGGGGGAGTATAACGTGTACCGGAGGTGGATTAAAAAAGCCATGTCTTCAGTACCTTCGTGAAGCTGGGGAAGGAGGTGGTTTGATGTGGATGAGCAGGACGTTCCAGGCGGTGGCTACGAGGTAGGAGAGGGAATGTCTGTTCTGGTTTTCCTGATGCGGGGTACTTTTGCGGGAGAGAGCTGGGCTCAGCGTAGGGCCCTGTGGGGTACGTGGAAGTTGAGTCGCTGGTTAAGGTAGGCAGGTCCGGTGTTGTGTAGGGCTTTGTGTGCGTAGGTGAGGATCTTGAAAGTGATTCTTTTCTCTATGGGTAGCAAGTGCAGGGTACGTAGGTGTTGTGAGATGTGGCAGTGTCGGGATAGGTCGAGGATCAATCTGGCAGCAGCGTTCTGGATGTTTTACAATTTGCGGGTGAGTTTTTTGTTGATTCCGGCATAGAGTGTGTTACCATAGTCCAGTCTGCTGGTAATGAGGGCGTGTGTGATGGTCTTTCGATGTTCTAGGGGGATCCATTTGAAGGTCTTGCGTAGGAGGAGGAGGGTGTGGAAGCAGGTGGAGGTGACTGAGTTGATCTGATAGTTCATGCTGCGGTCGGGGTCCAGGATGATTCTGAGGGTGTGGGCTTGACTGGCAGGGGTGGGCGGGTTTCCGACGGTTGGTGGCCACCAGGAGTCGCTCCATGTGTTGGGTTGAGGGCCCCGGATGAGTACTTATGTCTTGTTTGTGTTGAGTTGAAAAAAGCTGTCTCTCATCCAGTTGGTGACTGCTTTCATTCCTTCATGGAAGTTGTGTCTGGCCTTATCTGGTTCGTTGGAGAATGAGTTGGGTGTTGTCAGCGTAGGAGATGATGTTTATTCTGTGGCTTCTGATGAGGGTGGCTAGTGGGGCCATGTAGATGTTGAATAGCATGGGGCTGAGGGAGGATCCTTGGTGCACTACGCAGGTGGTGGGTGTGGGTTTTGCGAGGAAGGGGCCGAGTCTCACTTGTTGCATTCTGCCAGAGAGGAAGGATTGGATCCAGTCGAGGGCCTTGTCTCTGTCGCCGGCTTTGTGGAGTCTCCTTATCAGGGTGTGATGGGAGACTGTGTCGAAAGCTGCTGAGAGGTCAAGTATGATGAGTGCCGCCATCTCTCCCTTGTCCAGTAGGAAGCGGATGTCGTCTGTTGTGGACAGGAGGGCTGTTTTGGTGCTGTGGTTGGCCTGAATCCAGATTGGGAGATGTTGAGGATGTTGTGGCTTTCTAAAAACATGGTGAGTTGTCTGTCGACTGCTTTTTCAATGACTTTCACCAGAAATGGAAGTAGAGAGATGAAGTCTTTGAGGTCGGTGGGGTCAGCCGAGGTTCTCTTGAGGAGGGGGTTGATCTCGGCATGCTTCCAGTCATCAGGGAAGGTGGCGGCAGCTAGTGAGCAGTTGATGGTGAGGCAGAGCTTGGGGGCGATGGTGTCTGCAGCTCTGTTGAAGACATGATGGGGGCATGGGTCCGTGGGGGCCCCGGAGTGTGTGGACTTCATGGTTTTCAATGTATCTTTGGTGGAGGGGGGTGCCTAGGTAGAGATTGTAGGTTTGTTGGTCTCGGTGTTTGGAAGAGGGGGTTCTGTGCATGGGTTGTCCTGGTTGAAACTGTCATCGATGGTCTTGATGGTGGTGGAAGTAGGTGTTGAGTCTGTCGCATTGGTCCTATGAGGGTAGGCTGTCCATTGTTTCACTGTTGGGCTGAGCGAACTCCTTGATGATGCTGAAGAGTTCCTTGCTGTTGTGTGCTTGTGAGGAGATCCTGTCTTGGATAGCCTTCTTTCTGGTGCTTCTGATGAGTTGGTGGTGTGCGTTGGTCGCGGCTATGAAGTTGCTGTGGGCTTCTGGGGATTTGATGTTTCTCCAGATTTTCTCCAGCGGGCGACAGGTTCCTCTTGATTCCTGGAGTTTGGGGGTGAACCAGCTGACTCTCTTGGCATGGGTGTTGTTGTTCCTTTTGAGGGGGACTATGGTGTTGGTGCAGTCGGTGATCCAGTTGTGGAGGGTGCATGATGCGGTGTTTGGGTCCTCGTTGTGTGAGATGGTGGGGGCGGCCGTGAGCTGATCGTCGGTTATTGAAGTGAGTGGGGCTCAGAGAGGAGCCTTGTGGGAACGTCGTAGATGATCTTGGTGACCTCTGAGTAGAAGGTGGGGAGTCAGACCTTTTGGGTCCTGTCGGAGAGGAAGGAAGTGATCCATTCTAGTGCATTGTCTCAGATACCGGCGTCGTGGAGATGAGTCCATAGAGTGCGGTTGTATATGGTGTCGACGGCAGCGGGCAGGTCGAGGAGGATGAGAGCCGCGGTCTCACTCCTGTCTAGGAGGATGCAAATGTTGTTTGTGGTGGTGAGGAGGGCAGTCTCGATGCTGTGGTTGCTCCAGAAGCCTTACTGTGAGAGGTCCCGGATGTTGTTGAGTTTGATGTGTTTGGTGAGTTGTCTGTTGACAGCCTTTTTAATGATTTTAGATGGGAAGAGGAGTAGAGGGATGGGCAGGAAGATCATGAGGTCGTCTGGGTCTGCGGTGGGTTTCTTCAGTAAGGGTTTGATTTCAGTGTGTTTCAAGATTTCTGGGAAGGTGGCAGTTTCAAAGGAGCAGTTGATGATGTGCCAGATTTTGGGTGCAATGGTGCTGCTTGCTTTGTTGAAGGTGTGGTGGGGGCAGGGATTGGGGGGGGAGCCGGAGTGGATGGAGTTCATGATGTTGAGGTTTTTTCTTCGTCAGAGATGTTGGCCCAGCAGAGCAGGTGGTGGGGTTTTGGAGGAGCTTCGGTGGTGGAGGATATGACGGTGGTGGGCGTGGGATGGTCCTGAGTCAGGAAGCTGTCATAGATGTCTGCTATCTTGCGGTGGAAGTAGGTGGACAGGTTGTTGCAGAGTTCTTGTGAGGGGAGTATGTTTATGGTGTTCGCTCTGGGGTTGGTCAGTTTGCTGAAGATCGTGAAGAGTTTTTAGCTGTTGTGTGCGTTGTGTTGTTGTTGATGCGTTCCTGGAAGGCCTTTCTCTTGGTGTTCCTGATGAGTTGGTGGTGTGTGTTTATGACTTTGTCGGTGTGCCATTTTCTTTCAAGGCGTCTGCAGTTTTGTTTGGACTCCTTGAGGGCGGCTTTCATTGATGTGCGTCTGTTAGAGGGTTTGTTGATGAGGCTAAGGTGTTGGCACAGTCTAAGTTCCAGTTGATGAGGTCCCGGGCAGCTGTGTTAGTGTTGAGGTTGTCAGGGGGGTTGAGTTGTTGAGGCTGGTGAGTAGCTGGTCCTTGGTGATCTTCTTCCAGCTCCTGCGGGGTGGTAGGTGAGCAAAGTGTCAGTCAGGGAATTTGCTGAAGGTAAAGTGAATACAGTGGTGGTCGGTCCATAGGAGTTTGGTGATGTGTCTAATGGAGATGTGGTTGCTGGTGGTGAAGATGGGGTCGAGTGTGAGTCAGGCGGAGTCGGTGGGCGAGGTGATGAGTTGCTTGAGTCCACAGTTGGTGAGGTTTTCAAGTAGCGTCGTGGAGTTGTTGTCATTGGGGTTCTCCAGGTGGAAGTTGAGGTCCCCGGGGAGTATGTAGTCCTTGGAAGCAACCCTGTGGGCGGTAGTGAGGTCAGCGATGGTGTCGCAGAATGGGGTATGGGGGCCCTGCAGCCTGTAGATGAGGATGCCCCGCAGAGTGGTGTTAGGGTTGGTTCCAGTCTGGAAGTGGAGGAGTTCAATGTTGGTTGTGGAGTTTCGGTGCTGCTGGAGAGGCGCAGGGACTCTTTGTGGATGATGGCGATGCCTCATGAGATCTTTGCAGATGATCTTGTAGCTGATTGGGATGGTGATGTCTGGAGCCGAAGAGGGGTTAGGCCAGGTTTCTGTGAGGAAGGCGACGTCCGGGTATGTGGTTTGATGAGGTTCCAGACTTCAATGGCATGCCTGTGGATTGAGCGAGTGTTGATTAGGATGCATCTGAGGTTGTGTTCTGCTTTGTGGGTCCTCGGGTGGGCCTAAAGTGACAGAGGCTGGTGAATTTGCAGTGGTGACAGGTGAAGGGTCTCTTGGTGTTACTTGGTGATGCCCACTTACAGTTGTTGTTGTGTCTGGGTTGAGTGCGATGAGTTCTGCTGACGAGTAGTGGTGGTGGGCGAGAGGTCCAGGGGTCCTGCTGCTGGTTGGGATCGTGTTGTGGACGGGAGCAGATGAGGTTGCCTTCTGCGCACCCTATGGGTTTGGCCACCATTAAGTAGGGAGAGGGGAGGAGAGGACAGCTGTGAGGCGGGAGCGGGAAACAGCACAAAATAATGGGTCAGGGTTGCGGTGCAGCACCAGTGGGGAGAATGAGAGAGAGAAGAGGGCGTGGCGTGGGGGTAGCAGTGGCGGGGAGAGGGAGGAGAGGGAGAGAAAGAAGCAAAAATTAGAGGAGTGAAAGTCAAACAAGAAAAACGAGGGAAAGATAGAGGAAAGCACAGAAAGCGAAAAGCACAATAAAAACAGCATGCTCAGAGAAAAACAATGAGAGAGGACGGAGAAAGGAGAAAAGGGGAAGAGGGCAGCCCAGCTGAAGAGCAGAGCTCTCCCACTAAACACCAGGGATGGAAAATTATGAAGATTCATGAAAAGGTGCCAAAGTTATTGGAAAATCAAAAAATGCTCTCTCTATTGAAAAAATGGTCCTAACCATACATACCTACTGGTGACCAACAGTAAGTGATATATGAATGTATATCTATACATATGTTTTAATTTATTCCAAACCTTTCTTTACAAGTACCCACTCCTAAACTGTAGAATTAACCTCACATGAGAATTTTTTTTGCTGGCAGTCATTACAGGACTTGATGACTTTGTCCCTGCCTGGGATGTATAAAAAAATAAAGATACATGAGGGCATCATAGGGATACCCTGTCCCCTTAAGCCCCAAATGGGTGACCCAGAAGGACACCCCCTGGGCCAAAAAATAAAATAAAATGGCAAAAAAATACTGGGATCCCGCAAGACTCATTTGAGATAAACAAAAAACAAAAAACTAAAAACTAAATTGTTTTTCAGGCTGCATTTATATATTATAAACCCTGGGGAGCCATCCTGGGGCTGTATTTATAATGAGGAGAAGGGCTGCAAGGATTCCCTCCCCTAGTCTATAGAGCCCCCGGGGAGCTCACCTACAGGGCCAAAAACATTGTTTGTGAGGAGTGAAGACACGCTGCCCCCATCCCCGAACCATCGGAGGCCCCAGGGAGTCCACCTCTAGGGCCACACATTTTCTGTTTGGGAAGGGGGGACATGTGGACCCCATCCCTGAGCCTTGAGAGGCCCCGTCGAGCCCACTCCTGAGGCTAAATATACTTTCTATGGAGAGCAGGTCCATGCGCCACTCCCTAGTTAAGTAATTTGCCCTAGGGTCCCCGGGACGATAATGGCTCTGGGAAGGGGTCTGCGTGGGCCCCTCAGCTTAAAAAAATACACAGCCATGGGGGATTGGGTCTTCAGGGGATAACAAGGCTCGGCGAGGAGTGCCGAACGACCCCCCTTTCCTTAATGAACACAAAATGGCCCTGGAAAATGGGATTCCCATGGCCATGCCCTATGGCCAGCTCCTCAACTGCGCATGGCCAAAGGCAGTGTGTAGCATTGGGTTGGCTTATGGGGAGGGATTGGCTGCAGGTTATAGTTATAGTTGGGTTAATTTGTCAATGGCAACATTAATGTTTTGATCTTTAAAAAAACACACAAAATCACCAGTTATAATTAGCAGCACTGTAACTTGTGCCCCGCCA